>NC_136490.1:63888557-63958557 GCF_053919585.1 Euprymna scolopes
GAAGAAACATTAGTGCATATTGTATCAGAATGCCCTATGCTAGTTCAACATCAATATAAAAAATGGAGACACGACAAAGTCGTTGGGGTCCTACAATGGAATATATGAAAACTATGCATTAGGCCACAGTGAGAAGTGATATGAGCATAAACCAGAAGTGGTGCAGGAAAACGACAACGTCAAACTTCTTTGGGATATCTGCATACAAACTGATAAGGCCCTTGAACACTCTAGACCTGATATAATTTTATTAAATAAAAACAAGAGAACTTGCTCAATTATTGACGTAGCCTGCCCTATTGATAACAGAGTGCAAGAGAAAGAACGAGAAAAAAAAATACCATGACCTAAAATGAGAATTAGTTAGACTCTGGAAATGTAAAGAAGTCAAGGTGATTCCCATTGTAATTGGAACGCTTGGGTAATAACAAAAATCCACCACAAATGGCTCAATCAAAGTGACAAGTCAATTTCTTTTACAATTATACAAAAGCCTTGCCTGTTAGGAACAGCGAAAGTATTAAGGTATAAAAAATAATCAGAAAGTTAAGAATGCTTTGAAATAATAATGTAATATCAACACTTCGAACTGTACGACGATCAAGGTTATTCACATTGCAATTGAAAAGTTTGGTAACATAATAAAAAAAAGCAACCATAAATGACTTAATCAGATTGACAAGAAAATTTCTTCTCCAATTTTGTAAAAGGCTTGCCTGTTGGGAACGGCGATAGTGTTAATACATCATGAATGTCTAAAGTCAAAGGAATTGACCTGATGTCCAAGAAAAAAATCCAACTAAAACATCCAAAGGTTAAGGACGACGACGACGACGACGACGACGACGACGACGACGACGACGACGACAACAACAACAACAACAACAATAATAATAATAATAATAATAATAATAATAATAATAATATATATATATATATATATACTAGCAAAAGTACCCGTCGTTGACTGGGTTCAAAAACAGCGTACAGAAAATGGACTCTGATTTATGAAAGTATGATAGGTTATGAAAAGGAAGGGTTGTAAAGAGATAGCTTCGAATTTGGGAGTATCAAAACCACATCTGGGAAGAAGCAGCTAGAAGCAGCTTATCCTGCCTTGGCAGAGTTCAGAATAGACTTCGTAACTTAGTGGGGATGCCCTTTTCTCTTCCCTGCAACCTCTTTCCCACAGAAGAGATGCTGCGAGCCTGTCTCTGCTTTCTCGTTATTTTCATGGTAAATTCTCAGCTGAGCTTCAATCTATGGTCCCCCCCCCCTCAGCAAACTTTCACGAAAAACACTTATCTAGCCACAACTACTATTAATAATTTTCCGTATTTTTTGTGCCTAAACCTAAATGCAAATTCTATGAACAAATCTTCTTTCTTAGAACTGCACGCCTGTGGATCTCTTCCGATTGCCTGCTATCCAGCTGACTACAATCTGATTGTCTTCAAGTCCAATGTAAACAAGTTCTTGATGAACCGCCCCCCTAAGTAATTCAACTTACAAAATTCGCGCTACTTATGTTTACTACGCTATAATCACATTAACTAATTGTATACCCATTAACCCTTAACCTCGAGTGGCCTCCGGGCCTTGATAAGTGGTGATTCCTGTGTAAAAATAAATAAATAAAAACGCCAATAAATTTCAATCAGATCTAAGAGATAGTTATTTGAAAAGATTAAAATCCGTATTCAAATCCATAAAGTCTTCTTTCCAATTGACTGTTAGCTTTTGAACAAAAGAAAAAAAGACAGAGTTTTGTTTTATGACTGACATGAATCACATTCATTGCGTGGTTAAAAGCATTGAATATGCGTCTCCGTTTGAGAAAAACGTTCCATAGGAATTCTGTCTTTGTATTGTTCTTTTATTGAATATGAAGTCAACTATTACCATTGTGTCGTGCAGTATTGAGTGATTACAGCAATAAATTAAATAATGATATATCTTACAATTCTTACGTTCATCTATAAAAATTACTCAACAAAATAATAACCTTTATTACTGCTATCACTTCCGTATACAAGTTCTCAATTATGATGGCAACAGCAGTGGATAATATTTATGCACTTATCTAATTATAGTGATTTCCGTTATCTTAATTTTTACCTTTTCGTTAGTAATAAGGTTACGGTAAATCAAAAGGGCGTAATTCATTCAAACTCGACGCAGTGGTGCTTAATACGGTTTTATTTATATTTATAAACCATCCTTGGTGCATGAATATTATTTCCTGAGAATTTCAATGTTATGTGACCCGTAGTTTAGGAGTTTACCTGTTAGATATTTACACACATACACACGTCTACTGTTTTATTTATATAGATGTATGAAGCGCCTTAAATAAGTTTTCAGACATTTTATACAGGAATTTTAAATTGTCTTACATTCTTTAAAATTCAGAATGTTATTGCTATACACGTTTTGAGATGACTGACTAATTTTAACATAAGTTAGAATAAACAGCTACAGCAGGCATTGGAATATATCATACTAAAGCCTGGTTGTAACAGCTGGTGAATTTTAAAAATGCAATCTGGACGTGAGGACATTGTAGAAGAACGATATAATTTTGTTTTAAACTTAGAAAAAAATGCACAGAAATGTATGGAATGCTTCAGATTAATGTAGGTCCATCTTGCATGAATTGAGCATCAGTTTTTGAGTGGCATAAGAGATTCAAGAAAGGCAGTGAGTCTGTGAAGGATGATGGGAGGAGTAATAGAGTCAGAAAACCAAAAATGATTTGCCAAATAAATAATTTCATGGATTAAAACCGTCGTCTGTCTCAGTTTGGGATATATACTATTACGATACGACCCGATGGGTTCCAGATTGAAATTTATTCCCGATTACGTATCGTGTTAATAAAAGAAGAAAAAAAAAATGAAATATGCCGGTTGTGGCATTTTACGACACAAATGGTAGTCTAAGGTTCTTTAAAAAAGTGAAAATTTTTCTCTGTGTGTGTGTGTGTGTCTGTGTGTGTACATTTCCCTACGAAACTACTCTGTCATTTTTCAGTCCACAGATTCAAGATTTGACATAAGGGATATTAGTGTTTGGGAAAATCTTTTAATCAGTTTTCGGTCAGGAATTTGACTGTCAATGGTTCAAAGTTCTACGATTTGATCTTTGAAAATTCTACATAACTCCTCCGCCAATTTTGCGTCTAAATACTTGAAATTTTAGATGTAGGTTACTTGGACATGGATCAAACTTTTAACTTGATTTAAGTAAAAAACAATAAATAATAAGGGGTCAAAATTGCGACCAAAGTTTAAAAAGATTTGCCATCTCAGCTAATTTTCGGTTTAAACATTTGAAATTTTATATAAACTATTCAAACATAGGCCAAGATTTTTGATCGGTTTTTGGACGAATATTTTGCTGCCAAAGGGTCAAAGTTCAAAAGATTACACATTTGTGGTCTCTAGCAAACTAATCAGCAAATTTTAAATTTTAAATAAAGGGTATTCAGACATGCAGCAAGCTTTTTAATCAGTTTTTGAGCAAAATTTTGGCTGGCCAGAGGTCAAAGTTTACAAAGTTGACCTTTGCACACTCTACCAAACTCCTCCGCCAATTTTGGGTCTAAACACTTGAAATTTTAGCTGTAGGTTAATTGAACATAAGTCAAACTTTTTAATATATATATATATCAATTATTTTATTGTGCAATAAAATGTAATAAACACAAAATAAAAGATATAATGTAATGTTCCAATGGGTTAAAACAAAGCGGGCAAAGGAAAGAAGTTCGTAAGTTGACCAATGTTTCTGGTTTTCTCTTTTCTTTTTTTCATATTATATACAAGGGGCGTGCAATAAGTAATGACCCTGACCCACTTCCCATAGAAGTAGAGCAACGAAACTTGGCACAGTTATTAATCTTTCTCTGCATAGGAACCACCCAGAGTTATGCACTTCTCCTATCGTTTGATGCAGTTCTGGAGACCGTTTTTGTAGAACACCACAGGTTGGTCCTCCAACCACAACGTGACTTCAGAAATCAAGGCTGCATCATCTGTGAAACGCTTTCCGTTCAAAAACAACTTCAAGGCTGGAAAGGGGTGAAAGTCAGAGGGTGCAAGGTCAGAAGAGTAGAGAGGATGGGGTTTGATTTCATAACCAGACGCCCGTGCTTCTGATCTGGCGACATGCGAGTTGTGGACTGGGGCATTTTCCTGCAGGAGGAGGGTACCTTTGCTGATCTTGCCCCGCCTCTTGATTTTGATAGCTTCTCTTAATTTCCTCAAAAGTGAAGCATAATAGGTTCCTGTAATTATGGTACCCTTTGCCAGGAAATCTGTCATCACTACTCCGTCCTGGTTTCAGAAGACTGTGAGCATGAACTTTCCAGCGGAGGTGGTGAGTCCAAGTACTTCCACTGCATTGACTGGGCTTTGGTCTCTGGATCATAGTGATGGACCCAGGTTTCATTCTCTGTAATCAGTCTTTTGAAAAACGTTGACTCATCTTCTTGGCACATCAAATTCATCCCCGAGCACTCGACGCGTTCTCGCTTCTGGAATGGTGTGAGCAACTTAGGAATCCATCTGGCAGACACCTTATGCATATGCAAATGGTAATGAATGATAGTTTACACATAGCTTGTACTAATCTTGACATCTTGAGCTATTTGGTGAATAGTAATGCGCCGATCTTCCAAAATGGCAGCCTCAAATTGACGGACAGATGCCTCATCAATGGCAGAAGGGGGGCGACCTGGTCTGGGAGCTGTTTCCACAGACTTCCGTCCATGAATTGAATTCACGGTGCCAGCGTTTTACAAGGTCATATGATAGGGAATTATCACCATCAGTTTCTTTCATTTCATCAAAAGTCTCCTGTGGTGTGCGTCCTTTCAAATACAAAAACCGGATCACTGCTCGACATTCAACAGGCTCCATTTCACACCTGACTCAGTTCAAACATCTGTAAAACAGAAACCACAATTAGTTCAGAGCTGTAATTTGCCACATAACCCGTAGAGATATAAATCATTGCACATGCACAATTTCAGCTAGATCAGACAACTGGAAGTGGGCCAGGGACATTACTTATTGCACACCCCTCGTATGATATTTAGTCAACGAAAACAAATGTCTGAAGATTTGAGTTTGGCTGTCATAGGAGCGGACAGGATTAGGATAAAAAAAGGAAGGATCATTAATCACAGTAAACGTATCTCTTAGAAAAGGTATAATCCAAATAAGATGAAAGATCTATAGAAACAAAGTAATAAGGAGATGACATCGTCTAATTTCAAGCTTTCCGAAATGTTAACAGCTTCTTGATATTCACGATAACATGTCCGTTCCTGATTTTCGGTAAGCATAACTTGAGGTGTCTGCCCTTTTTTGCTGAGTCGACAAATATACGCAGGCATGTTAGCCCTTTGTCCCGTGCAGTTATCTCCAATTTTAGTTAATTAGAGCGCGTGGCGAATTTAATAATTTATCCACCACGGATCCTGTCAACTCGCGTCTGCCCATCTCGACAGGCTGATTCCAGAATAAAATCTTTTAAAAACATTTTTTACACCATATGCTTCGTTGTTCGCGCCAATCTTTTATTCCAATTTATTTGCCATCTCCCTCTCTTTATCTTTACAGAGGAAGAACGAATATACGGGGAGGGTAAAGAAATAAAGAAATGTGTGACGTGACGAGGAGTATGATTGGGCGTTTGTCTGAGCCATTTACGTTAGTAACGCGTGGGTGCCATGAATAATTCGCTTTTCTCTTCTAATGACCGATCGAATAAAAATCTAATCAAAGAAGGGAGGAATCTTTGTCATCACGCATTTTTAACTGAGTCTTGTAATGGTACCATCCCTTAATCGAACTCGCGCATAACGGTACACACAATTATTTGTGAGTAACTGAAGATGCAGAATATTTGACCAGACAGTTCCTCACCCTCCCTATAGTCCAGATCTTGCTTTATGTGACTTTTGGTAATTCCCGAAGCTCAAGGAAAACCTTAGATGCTGTCGTTATAAGACAACTGAAGAGATGGAAGAGGCTGTGACGAAGATCATTGACACGCTCACACAAGAGGGCTTCCATGGGACCTTCCAAAAGTTGCTGGAGTGGTACAGCAAGTTCATTGCAGCCGGAGGAGATTACTTCGAAGAGGGCTTGAGTTTCATGTTTGTATTATCAATAAAAGTGTCCATATGAAAAAAAATCTGGAAACTTATTGAAGGCACTTTGTAAATAAGAAACAGTGTGCCAGTTACGGTTATCATTGTCGTGAATCTATTGAAAAGGAGACGAATGTCCATTTCTAATATGGAAGAGAACTCAACCAAGTTGCCTTTGTTAATATGTAAATAATAGTGGAGTGGAAAGAGAAGCGTGTGAGTAAATGAAATATATCCATGAGTACAGATGAAGACAAACGTTAGAAAGTCCACGCGGTGTTAAATAAATGTTCCGTTAGTAGGGGGGAGGAGAAGAATTCCTAAATTAAGAGTAGAATAAATTTCCTGTTTCTAAAAAGAGAAGAGAGTGTATATATGAAGAATGCTATCATACACATGTGTTAAAGGCAGGACCACATACATATATATTAATATTTGTGTGTGTTGTATAATAAGTACAGGCTGTCCGAAAATATTGACTTCCTGAGACCAAATGCCCCTAACATTGATGTTTTTTTTTTGTTTTTCTACTTCCTTTTGCAAAACTTAATTATATCCCCCCTCAAAAAAAAAGAAAAACAACAAAACAACAACCCCCTCTCTCCCTTTTCCTCCTTCCCATTTCCCCGTTCTCTTTCTATCTCCCCCACTTCATGACTGGTTTCCGCGCTTAAAATATACCGAACATTAATACTGTAATCCATTTCCCTCTCCCATTGCAAAACTCATTCATGTTCTGCAGGTCAGGGAACAAAAACGATAAAAACCACTATAAAACAACCAAACCAAACACTACAAACTAGCAACTGAAGATACAAAGAGCTTGAAGAATTAAAACCTTCTACAAAATATATGAATGCAACATGAATACTGTTTCCAAAATAATAGGATTCGGCATTAAAAAAAAAATGATTGATATTCCGTAAAACAACCAAACCAAACTCTACAGATATATATCTAAAGATATAAGGAACTTGAAGCATAAAAACTGTTTCTGAAATTACCGGAGTCGACATTAAATAACCCGAAAAGGGTTGATATGCTGCAAAACAAAAGAACCAAACAACCAACACCGTGTGTGATGACATTATTCAATTCTTTTTTATCGTAAAAACATGTTACGGAAATTTAAAGTTTTGTCCTTGACAAATAACACACTCAGAAAATTATTTCATGTATTATTATCTCTAGTTTTATTGCTGAGATTAGCGCGTTACAGATATATACATAGCTTTTTGTTTGTTTGTTTATAGTAGATAAAGATATAAACAAATCTATATCTATCTATCTATCTATCTATCTATCTATCTATCTATATATCTATATATATATATATAAAAGTGAACGTGTGTGTGTGTATGTGTACATTTCCCTACGCAATAACTCTGTCAATTTCAAGTCTACAGACTCGAAATTAGATATACAGGGTACTGAGATTTGGGAAATTCTTTGTGGTCGGTTTTCGGCAGAAAATTGGCTGTTAAGGGGTAGAAGTTCAACGATTTGACCATTGATTTGAGAACTCTACCAAACTCCTCCGACAATTTTGGGCCTAAACACTTGAAATTTTAGATATAGGTTTCGTTGGACATAGATCTAACTTAATAACTTAATTTGAACCCAAAATAATAGATGTTAAGGGGTCATAATGGGGGTCAAAGTTAAAAAAATTGACCGTTTTTTTCTTTTTTTTGCTCAGCATACACCTCCAAAAACCCGGGCAACGCCGGGCACCCAGGCTAGTATATATATAAAAGTGAACGTGTCTGTGTATCTGTGTCTGTCAGTGTGTGTACATTTTCCTACGCAATAGATCTGTCAATTTTAAGTCTACAGATTCAGAAATTTGATATACAGTGTATTTGACCTTTAAGAACTCTACCAAACTCCTCCAACATCTTTGGATCTAAACACTTGAAATTTTAGATATAGATTCCTTGGACACGGATCTAACTTAATGACTTCATTTGAGCCCAAAACAATAAATGTTAAGGGATCATAATATGGGTCAAAGTTAAAAAAAAATTGACCCCTGCAGCCTCTACCAAATTACTCAAACAATTTCTGGTCTAAACATTTTAAATTTTACATAAAGGGTATTCAGAGATAGGGCAAGCTGTTTCGTAGGTTTGGGTCGAAATTTTTTAGTTACCAATATATAAATGTATGTATGTATGTATGTATGTATGTATGCATGCATGTCTGCCCAACACTTTCGACAGAGGCGACGGATTTTCTCAAGATCAATATCGTTTGGAAGTTCGACCTTTCCGACAAATATCGAAAAATTGGCTAAAAACATTAATATCTCCACCTTAAACTGGTTTACTTGCCCAAAAATGTGGTGAGACGACGACAACTATGGATGTCAGTGATGGCTGAGAATGCAGTTAGGAGTTTCGAAGTTCCTATCCGTCGCGGTTACCACCTGACGAAAGCCAGAGGAATAGTTGGCCGAAACGTTGTGAATAAACAAAACAATAAAAGATGAAAAACAACTAATAAAGATGAGAATAATAGTCCGGAATAAAAATAAATTAATATATATAATGCTCATCTCAAAAATGAATTCCAATTAAGGAATAATATATATACTCTGAACGACATTTTTCTATATGTCCGAGATGTTGCCAAATTTATCAAGAAATTTAATTTCAGCAAAGCAACTGGTCCTGACAGCATTCCAATCATAGTGCTAAATAACTGCAACCGGAACTAGCTTCCATATTTACAAAGCTGTTTAAACATTACCTTAAGAGAAGATGTTTCTTATCACCTTGAAAAATTTCGACAATCTGTTCAGTACTTAAAACACGAGATAGGTCTTCTACATCTCATTACAGACCAATGAGTCTCTTGCGCGTTATGAGTAATCTGCTTGAGTTTGTGATAAATAGGGAAGTTGTCAACCACTTCAGCAAAAACATACTACTCAATAACAAGCAATATGGTTTCCATTTTGCGATATCGCCAACTGATACGCTGACTGACTAATATCACACAGAATCAGTGAATTTATTGACAGTGACTTCATTTCTCGAGCAATTTTGACATATCTAAGGCAATCGATGGGATTTTGTATAAAAGATCTACTTCACAAGATTTCTAGCTACGAAATAGCTGGAAATGTTATCTCAGTTATCAAATCCTTTCTTTCTGGTAATTTTATTAAAGTAAATTAAAGTTGATGGGCAGAAATCTGAAGTTCATAGTATTAACGCTAGCGTGCCTCAAGAATCCACTCTAGGCCCAACAATCTGCCAAATCATATTTTACGATCATTCGTCAGCATCCATGCAAACGATACTACTATCTGTGACAAAATGTCAAAGACCAAGATCTTTCTGATTCTCTCTCTCTCCTGACCTAAAGCGCGTGGTATAATGGAGTAAAAAATGGTTAATTATTTTTAAGGTATTCCAAACCAAACTTCTGTATTTTCACCACCAATGCTCTAATCCCCACTTGACCCCAATTGAAATGAGCAGCTCTGGTTTTAAGAAAGCGCATTGCTTTGGAAATCTTCTGGAATGACATTGACTTCTTACCTGAAATGGAAGACCTACACTAGAGCCGTTGTCAAAATCGCTGGATAAATCGTTAGATCATTCTAACGCTGCAGAAAGTATATAAAAAAAAAACGTTTTCGAAATCCAGTGGACGACGACCTTTTCACCTTCTTACCTTTTCGTTCTCACAGAAAAGACGTTGCGGGTCTATCTCTGCTCTATCGTTACTTTCATGGTAGGTATTCGACTGAGCTTCAATCTATGGTCTCCCCCCCCCCGTAGAACATAAGCAACAAATACTCGTCTACTTACAAGTGCCAACAAGTTCCCTCACTCTCTATATGCACCTAAAACTAAATGAAAATTCCATAAACAAAGAATTTTACGTCTGTGTGGAACACAATATCACAAGGCTGCTTTCCAGCTGATTATAACATGGCCATTTTCAAGTCTAAATAAATTTTTGTTGAGCCATCCTCTTATCGAATTAAACGATGCTCATGTTCCACCATTACTGATCATAACGATGTTGTCTCATCGTCTACCTTACACTCACTAACCATGATCCTCGAGTGACCTCTGGGCCTGGATAACCATTGACTCCCCCAACGTAAAAAAAAAAAAATCCCTTTAACGCCTATCCTCGAATAGCACTCATGGTCATCTATTAAAAATAAAATAAAACTCTAAACAACACATTATCTCACGTCATTCATGCATACATTTGGACAAAATGGAGGGAAGAGATTGAGAAAAATGGTTGCTAATAAACAGAGGGCAGGGACATTTTTTATTTATTTATCTTTTTGCTTCAATTCACCCAAAACAAGGCACATTGTCACTGAGACGTAAAATGCTACTGTAAATTAGGAGTAGGAATTATAGGGGCATCCTAAGTGGGGAGTTGTGCAGCGAGATTCTGGTTCATATTACATTTAAATTTCTACAGTTGGAATTCCAAAATTCGAGAAAATAAGCTATTAGAGAGGAAACCGTTTCGGCATCTGGGGACTTCAGCTGAAGAGGTGTGATTTTGCTAATTGTCGAGTTGGTGCCGGGTGTTTACATTGAGAGAGCACAAGTGCAACAATTTCGTCCGAGCACAACCCGTTGAAGTACTAGTAAAACAAGCACAAGTTTGCAACATGAGACAGAGGCTGGAGCTTCGTAGAAAGTGTCGTACCTAGGTTAGAGAAACTTTTTTTGTGGGCCCTATCCAAGAGTGAGAAACTAGTGGTTGGTGTAACAGTCCAGATGTGGCAACAATACTCTATGCAGGTGGCTTTGTAGAGATATAGTGTCATAAAAATCCCTAACAAAAAAAAAAAAAAATAAAAACAGTTTTAAATAGTGATAAAAGAATTACCGGGGTCACGGGTTCATCCCCGCACCCTAATCTAAGAGAGAATTCTTTTGAACAAATCCATAGTTTAGCAAACTGAATGAAGTGTTCAATATTTATTTAATGAATTATGGATATATTAATACGTGCAACTGCTACTATCTATATATTATGTTTAGCTATATTTCATGTTCATGCGTGTCAGGCTCGACGTCAAGGAGCTAGATTCATACATGTTCAAAGAGAGAGAGAGAGAGAGAGTGGAAGAGAGAGAGAGAGAGAGAGAGAGAGAGAGAGAGAGAGAGGGGGGGGACGGCACTGAGAAGTAGTGTCGAGATACATGAAGCAGAAGCACGCGATGAGAGTGATCTGTAAAAGAGCAGGTGAAGAGTACAGAAACAAAGAGAGAGAGAGAAAGAGAGAGAGAAAGAGAGAAAGAGAGAGAGAGAAAGAGAGAGAGAGAGAGAGAGAGAGAGAGAGAGAGAGAGTGTGTGTGTGTGTGTGTGTGTGTAATTCACACGGTTTGATCTATATAGGGTAGTGAAACTTATATTGCTATATCTTCTATATTTTAATAGCAGTTAACATTCATACTTAACTCATCAGTGTATAGTAGTATCTACTAGCCACACATGAGAGTGTGAGAAAAAGAAAGAGAGAGAGAGAGAGAGAGAGTGTGTGTGTGTGTGTGTGTGTGTGTGTGTGTGTGTGTGTGTGTGTGTGTGTGTGTGTGTGTGTGTGTAAGAGAGAGAGAGAGAGAGAGAGAGGGAGAGAGAGAGAAAAAAGGTGGAGAGAGAGACGGACAAACAGACAGACAACGGCGGAAGGAGTCAATCGAAGGGTGAAAAAGATGGTGAGGAGGGAGGTGCTAAGGAGCTGAGTAGTAAAATGAATAAAATTCACAAGTGTTGATATACAAGGTGTCTCAAAATGGACTATTTTGATGCTAGTTCATATTTCAAAGTAAACGATTTATATGGGACAGCCTGTGTACGAGAGTGGGAGCATTATATTTTTTTATATTTAATTACATTAATAAAAATATCTATTCTTCAGATGATTGCTGCACTTCTATTTCTTGTTCTCTTTCGGTGGAGGAGAAATCCTTCACGACTGAGACAATTTTTATTTTTGTACCTTTTCTCCATGTTAAAAAACGACCCTGGTGTCTAACTCTGTCCCGTGGGGAGGCATAGTAAATAGGTACATTAATAAAAATATGTAATTCCTATTCATATAAAGTTACGTATATGTATACTTGATATATTTGTATGTAGAAGATTCATTCATAAACTAATTAAACAACCGTTATAAAATTTGAGAACACAGATATTACGCGTAGGATTGGGTAATGTGGGCTATATTTATTTAAGCTGTTTTATGGAGGGGTGGTGGTGGGGGTAAATGGTGATGGAAACCGTTTGAGGAAATTCAAATAACCCTGATTCTTATCAATTGGTTAATATTGCCCCAAATTCAGGTTCTTTGAGATTTTAGGAGGACGCAATTTCCTATTTGAAATTTCGAATATATTAGATTTGTATTAAATTTGATCCATAGTCGTTAGACACCGATTAAGCAAGATTACCTTAATTTTGATTTTTTTTTCTAACACTATTTATGCTTAAGCCTTAAATTTTAGAAATGTGCCAAAATCAATATCATGTAATGGATTTTGCTGAAGATTGCAATAAGTATTCTAGACATACAGTTTAGTATCTTGATTTGGCGCTTCTACACTATTGGGACGAAATTTCGGAAATCGTAATACTGAATTTCACATGAAAACAATGGTATCTTCGTATTCCTCGTATTTTTTAAGATGATTATATCCAAAAATTACGAAAATCGATAAGGTAGAAAAATATTAAAGAAAATAAAAAATAGAATTTGATGAAAACGATCGTAAGACACGGGAGAGTTCAAACGGGAGACAATTTTCTGTTTTGATTTAAATAAGATGGTGGCAAGTTTTCACCTGCTAACATGATTAAAGTTGTTTTGTTTAATAATTCAGTAATATTCAGGTAAATTCGACTCGATAATTTGGAAGCTACCGTTATAACTTATTAGAATTAACAAAAAAATATCAATTGAAACCATTGTTTTTTTTTTTTTTATCTAAAAAACCCATTTATCGTCCCAATTCTGTAGAAGCGACCTTGATTTTAATCTTCGGGAGGGGGGAGGCGGAGGCATGAAAACGGTGAAAAACTGTTCCGTTCAATGAATTTATGTTATCCTTAGTGATTAGTTGAAATTAAAATCCATTTTCTTTGATTTAATCGTGTAATATAAACGCGTCCTACTAATATACCTTTCCAAAAGAACAGTTTGTTTTAATATATCATTCTGATGTTTAAGATAAAGTCGACAGATCGATTGTTTTTAAATATGTGGTTTTAAGTTATGTCGAAAATAGTAATATATCCAAAAATTACATAAATTCATCGAACAGAAAATTATTTATAGTTAAAAGTAATTTTTACGGAAATTTGGAAATAGCATTTTCCCTAGATGTGAACACCTTTGAACCTTGCGAATACAAGGGAATACTTATTTTCCTTTTTGTCACTTTAATAGGTGATAGACTTTTTATTTATTAATTAATAATTGATAGACTTTTTATTTATTAATTAATTAATTTATTTATTTTTACTAAAAACACAATAACAGTTGTTCTATGAATTTTCATAATTTTTGGATAGTTTACTATTGTTGACATGGCAATTTAGTAAGTACTGTTTTTTTTCTTAAAATCGCATATATATATATATATATATATATATATATATATATATATATATATATATATATATATAAATCTATCTGTTGACTCCATCTTAACAAGCACTAGTCCGTATACTACAGCTAAACAAATATTTAAAAAAATAATTTTAAAAAGCGAGAATTGTGTTGAACACAAACCATTCCGAGCTCATCAATAGGCTTGGCCTCCCTCTTCCTCAATCTGACCCAGTAGGCTTGTTCATGGGTAAGTAACTCAAAACTCTGTCCAAGCGCGTTTAAAAGGGTGGCCGCGGATTATGCGCGCAATTGTATACACGGAAGTACATAAAATATTGAAAGTCGAATGATGACTGGCTGCTAACAAGTCAATTATCAAGGTGTGTATAAAATCTTTGGCGTGTGAGTCCGATATAAACTGTACAGATTTGACACACAGATCAGAAACGGCCAGACCAGCCGTCACTGCGGAAGGAACGAATACTAAGGTATGGCGATGTTAAATACACTTTGTTTATTATCATCATCATCATCATTATCATTATTATTATTATTATTATTATTATTATTATTATTAATAATAATAATAATAATAATAATAATAATAATAATAATAATAATAATAATAATCTTCTCGGTGAATATGTTCGATTCCTTTTAAAAGTATTATTTATTAATTAAAAAAATATATACATAAATGACCACATTTTCTGATTGTGAGTTCACGTTTTTAACAATCTTGTTCAATTTTTAGGTGAGTGTTGCATTTTCTGTGTAGGTTCAACGTAAAGTGCACCTTGACTTTGATATTTTCTGTACTAACTTTGTTATGCTGATTTATACAGATAGCAATGTGTATATGCTTATATATTTCCATCACAGCATTTTGCTGTTTAACTAATTTACCGATCATAATAAATTATTGGAATACAGCTGGTAAGCGTAAACGGCCGGAATAGGATATATTTAGTTTAATTTAACTATATGCAAAGAGGGTTAAAATAGAGTAGAAGCCCTTTGTGAAAATACAGATAGGCTAAAGTTTTCTAAAAAATTATATATATATATATATATATATATATATATATATATATATCGATTAAAATTTAGTAATTTAAATTTTATGACGTGAAATGGTTAAATACGAAATTCAGTATCCTTTTTATTTTGAACCAATATATAATTTTCTCTTACTCTATGATATTTAAAAACTTTAAACACTTTTAATTATGATTTTCTATGTTTATTGGTTTTAGCAAATTAGGTATAAACCATTATAATTTGCTAATATTTTCTCCTCTGATGAGATGGGTAGACATCGAAAACCTATAGGTTAAGAAGAGATATACTAATTGAAATGTAGTCTTTGTCTTGCATATAATAAAAATTTCAAGATTTCAAATTTAACCATTTCACGTCATAAAATTTAAATTACTAAATTTTGATTTATTTGCTCTAGCTGGTATATTGAGCAATATTTATTTAGCTGGGATTGTTTTTCTAAAATATTACAGCCAATAATATTTTGTAAGACCAATAA
The DNA here is from genome assembly GCF_053919585.1 of Euprymna scolopes. Classification (NCBI taxonomy): domain Eukaryota; kingdom Metazoa; phylum Mollusca; class Cephalopoda; order Sepiida; family Sepiolidae; genus Euprymna; species Euprymna scolopes. The sequence continues at coordinate 63,903,857 of NC_136490.1, forward strand.
TCACTGGATTTCTATACTATATATATATATATATATATATATATATATATATATATATATATATATATATATATATATATATATATATATATCAAATAATAAATATTCACCAATTTTCAGATTTGGGCGGGGGAGGAGGTAGGGACATAATATGGGCGTAGCCTCTCATTTTAAGATACAAATATACAAATATTTAAGATTTGTATTCATTTGAGTCATAGTCATTACACACAAATAATCTCTGATTTTAATTTCTTTTTAAGTTTATTCATTAAATTTGAGACATTTTCTAGAATTAAAATCATGTAATGGATTTTGATGAAAAATGAGACAAGGGTTCTAGACTATGATCAAATTTCCAGCAAAAGGTTTCCATCACCATTTAAACCCCCCCCCTCCATAAAATAACTTAAAATAAATATAGCCCACACTACTTACTTTTATGCGTAACAGCTGTGTTCTCAAATTTTATAAGTGAATCTTTTACATACAAATATATAAACATATTAATAATAAGATATTAAATGTTAAAATTACCCAAGTCTCGTATCATCATATATCTTCGTAAAAAAAAAAACTGTTCTGTTCGGGAAATAAATTTTCTCTCTTCTTGGACGCATATTCTTCTATTTTAATTCTTTGGCTTAAACTATTTAATCCTTAAATAATAAAAAATAGTCAAGCATGAATGGTCCCCCGTGAGTGCACAGTGAACGAGGCATTAAAAATGACTAAGTTCAGCATTCCTCTCACCACCACCATTTAGCTCCTAGGGCACGTCAAATCCTGGTGAAAATGACCAAACGGTGCAGTTTTAGGCCTTAACATATGTAAATTTGAGTTCTGCACCATGCAAAAAAAAAAAAAAAAATTAAAAAAAAAAAAGAAATGACTAAGTCCATCATTTGCTCCCTGCCATTTAGCCCCCAAAGTACCCAAAGCCTTAACATATTTAAATTTGAGTTCAGCACTATGCAAAACTGCTAAATAGACATACACAGAAAATTTTGGACAAATATGGTAAAATAGTCCCCAAAATGGAGTGTTTTTATTAGCCCTAAAAGAGCCCCTGGGCACAGCTAAGAATTATCGCGAATTATAGACAAAGAAATCAGTTAATTACAACGTTTCAGAAAGTTTTATAAAAATCCAAGGCATCAAGTTTACAAAATTTCAAACAATTCCAAGGCGTAGTTATTGAGAAAAACGCGGACAGATGAACGGGCGAACGGACAAGGGTGAATTTACAGGTCCACCCTCCTTTTGTCGGAGAACAAAAAAAATGAAAAAGGAAAAATTACGTTTCAATTTCTAAAGCTGTTTACGTATATGCAATTTTGAATTAAAATGTCTTCCATCATGCTTGAAATGCGAAAAGACGATTATTTTATGGCTACAGGCCGATCAAAGTAAGTGACTCATTTTACGTTAATATTTTCAAAAATTCGGGGTTTCCCCTCGATACCAAATTCAACAGAGTCTGGGCCATTGCTGAATTTTTTTTTTTTCTGTTGATTACACTACGTTGTTAGTTCTTTGCAGTTCTAGGCCGTCCATCCTCACAGGCTTTGCCTTCTAACCCTTTGAGAAGGAGTTAGTTTATTGTTAATCACCTGGGGCGCCGCTATCAGTGAAAGCCGATTGGACTGTCCAGGCATTTTCTGCAGGCCGAGTGCTCTTTCTCTAGGGAGCTAGCTCTTCAATCACACATCATCCCGCCGTGGGAGGGAGATAAATATGAAGATAAATATCAGATTGAAGTATGATTCTGTTCGATTTAAGAAGTTTCTCACGGGCATTACCTTCTCCTTTGAGGGGAATAACTTTATTGCTGGTCGCCTTGTGCGCCCCTACCGGGGAATTCCGACGTGTCCGATCAAGACTACGTTTTAAAACTGTCCAGAGATCACCTCCCCTTTTCAAGGAGAAAGCGGTATACCTCACTATAAACTGAAACCATGTTTGACCTTGCTGCAGTTGGAATTATATATATATATATATATATATATATATATATATATATATATATATATATATATATATTTATATATATATATATATATACTTCGCCAATGTTCGCACTAATATTAAAATTAATATCAATATTTATGCTCGGGACCGTATAAGACAATGAGAAAAATTTTGAACATACCTGTTATTCTTAGAATAGAGGAAGTTTTATGTTTATGTATCATTTGCCATCTTGAGCAAAAGAATATTTTACCTACCCTAGGACGGGTATTACACAACATATGTATGGAATAATTATATCTTCATTGAAATTTATAGCACGTATGTGGAAAAAATTTCCTTACGGCGGGTTATGTACAACACATATTTAAAATTATTACCATAAATTTCTGTTGTGCTAAATTTTCCTATGTCACAGATAAGAGTTTGTTTGTTTTTACATCAGAGTGCTATAGTGAAGAAGCACCTGATTTTTTATATAAATGTTATACTACTCGAATATATTACATGATTTTCGATTTTGATAACTTATGTACGTCACAGGTGAGAATTTCTCATATTTCATATGGGTACTTCACTGTACAAATACCTTATTTCCTGGGTAGGATACTGTAGAAGCAACATTTTTTTTCTAATATAAAAACGTAAAAACTCGATACTTTTAAGTAATTTTCTGTTATGCTAAATTTTCTGTGCGTCTATAGTAAGAATTTGTTTGTTTTTCATCTATTGCTATAGTGAAGAAGCACCTTATTTCTCATTTAAAAGTCATGCTAATCGATTATATAACGTGATTTTAGGTTTTAATAACTTTTATGCAAGTCACAGGTAGGATTTGATTTGTTTTTCATATGAGTACTATACTACACAAGTACCTTATTTCTTGGGTAGGATAATGTGCAAGTACCTTATTTTTAATATATAGACGAAACTAGTGGATGACTTTACATAATTTTCTGTTGTGCGAATTTTTCTGTATGTCATAGGCGAGAGTTTGTTTTTATAATAGAGTGTTATAATAAAGAAGCACCATATTTCCTATATAAATGTCATACTACTCGAATATATTATATAATTTTCGGTTTGGATTACTTTTACGTACGCCAAAGGAAAGATTTTATTTATTTATTTATTGTTATTTATATGGGTAATATACTGTACAAGTACCTTATTTCTCGGTAAGGATACTGTACAAGTACCTTTTTTCTAATGTAAAAATGAAAGAACTCGATACGTTTATGTAATTTTCTGTTGTGTTATATTTTCTGTACGCCAGGAGTAAGAATTTGTTTATTTTGTTATCTGGGTGGTGTAGTGAAGAATCACCTTATTTCTCATATGAAAGTCATACTACTCGAATATTAAACGGGACTTTCAGTTTTAATAACTTTTATGTATGTCATATGTAAGATTTTCTTTGTTTTTTTTTCATGAGTACTATACTACACAAGTACCTTATTACTTTGATAGAATTTCTTGTACGCATAAATAGATTAAAAAGTCATCATTGTATGTGATTTTTGGAATATGACTAGACAAATATACAAACATATATAATATATTAAATTTATAATGATCAGTTAATTAGTATATGAGTGAATCCAATACATACAAATATATAAGTATATACGTATACTAATCATTCATAATGATCGGTTAATTAGTTTAGGACTTAATCCATAGAAATATATAAACATATAAACATAATTATAATGCATAATGATCGGTTAATTAGTTTCGAAATGATTCGAATACATAGAAATATATAAACATATACAAATAATTAAAATTCATAATGATCGGTTAATTAGTTTAGGAGTAGATCCAATATATACAAATATATAAAAATATGCAAATAATTAAAATTAATAATGATCGGTTAATTAGCTTAGGAATGATTTCAGTACATAAAAATATATAAGCATATACACATAATTAAAATTCATAATGATCGATTAATTAGTTTAGGAGTGAATCCAATGCATACAAATATATAAACATATATAGGCCGATTTTTGATGTGAGGAGTGAAGAGGAAATAGGGACCAACTCCCCGGGGAGTAGGGGAGCTGGATAATGACAATTGGTATGAAGGGTTGCCCCTACATTGACCAAGGTATTATATGTAGGGTTGCCTCAACATATGGTCTTTGCTTGCAGTATCTGCCGGAAGATACTACACTTTGATCTTGGCCCGAAAGCTACGAAGGTTGTATTTATTTGCTTCCCCACTGAGCAAATTATGCCGTTTTTCAATATGGAGATGGAGGGAGGGGGAGGGAAAACGGGCCCAGCTCCAGATGGGTGGGAAATGGGAGCTGGATAGTAACAATTGGTATGAAGGGTTGTCCCTACATTGACCAAGGTCTTATATGGGGGTTAGCCTCCAAATATAGTCGTTGATTGCAGTATCTGCCAGAACAAATACACTTTGATCTTGGCCCGAAGGCCACGAAGCTGGTATTTATTTGCTCTCCCACGTCGATTTCTAATGTGAGGAGTGAAGGGGAAATGGGGACCAACTCCCCGGGGAGTAGGGGAGCTGGGTAGTGACAATTGGTATGAAGGGTTTCCCTACATTGACCAAAATCTTATATGTGGGGTTGGTATTTATTTGCTCCCCCACTGAGCAAATTAGGCACAAGGCCGATTTTTAATGTGAGGAGTGAAGGGGAAATGGGGACAGCTCCCCGGATAGTAGGGGAGTTGGATAGTGACAAGGGTTGCCCCTACATTGACCAAGGTCTTATATGTGGGGGCAACCCCACATATGGTCTTTGCTTGCAGTATCTGCCGGAACAGATACTACACTTTGAGATATTAAATCTTTTATTCATGTCAAAAATACAGTCAAAATCAATGATGAACAAAAAACTTAGGCACATGGCCAACTCAAAAGGGGGGATTGTGAGGGTCGTTGGTCATTCTTGTCACTCCAGAACTAAACAAAATCAAAAGTTTCTCCCAGCTAGTATCTTCTTTCACCATAATACCGCATTCACCCTTTTATATTGGGGGACGTCCTACTTAACTCCCAGTTTTTAAAACATTTTTTATTGACTTGTAAAAACAAAAAAGATAACAATAAAATGGTACCATAATTCATTTGTGTCAAGGGCAGGGGAAGAAAAAACAAAAGGTGATTAGTAGGACCCTCCCAACCCCTCTAGTTGATAGACTGCCCGTTCCACTAGGTTTGTAAAAGGAACCTTGCTTCTGTGGGTCAGTCTCTAGGTGGGGATGCCCTCTAGATGGGGGTGAATGGAGAAAAGAAAATTTTGTGGGCAAGGGATGAGGGTTAGTTTGTATTTCTTTATCTCCAAAATGGGTAAAATTTAGAGGAGGGGGTTAAAACAAAAATTGCAGGTAAGAGGGGATGGGGATCTTGGGGGCGTCCTAATCGTGGAGGGATGGAACACACACTCAGCTAGCTGAGAGGCTACTTGTTTAATTTTACTTTACAGAACTGCGCGTTCCACACCTAGGCGGGGAACACGTATTCAAATTTGGCTCCTCTTTGTACACACAGACTTGCCACATGTATCCATCTTCTGTCAAATGCTGTGCGAGGCAGCCTTCTACTATCACATCTGATCTTCACCCGTGGTTGGTGTTTAAAGAAAGCGATCAGATCTTGATCAGAAAAAGACCCCCCCCCCGGAAACCTTGCAGACGCGACGTCCAAATCACCATTCTCGCCACGGCCAGGATCGTAACGTAGACCATTTGTCTTTCCTGGTCCCACGGCGGCCTCACGTTGTCCACAACATTGAATACGGTAATTGGGCAAGGATTTTCAGGATCGATGCGAGCCGTCACTTTGCTGACATACGACCAGTACTGGCGGAGTTTGCAGCAATCGAAGAAAGCATGATCAGTAGTTTCCCACAACGGGGACAATCAGGCGACTCCAAAAACCCGGAACTGCATTGTATATTGTTGAGTGGAAGTGCATTTCGGGCCAATCGCCAGGTCAGAGAGAACTCCGAATTGTTCAGATGACTCGAACCTGGTGCCCAGCTCCACGCGGAGCAGATCTCACTCTGTTGCCAACCCAAACGCGTGCATAGCGTGTTGTCGGCGGCCCCCTTCACTAGATCCCTGTAGAGTTCCCTACGGGTAGCAGTCACAAGGTCACTGAACCTTGGTAGTCGTTTTAGCGCGGCTCGGCACTCTTTCATGTAGGCAGATTCTCCCCACGGCCTGTAACGGCTCTCGATGGAAGGGTTGAGAACGAGGTCGGGGAAGGTGGCAGTAGGGGAAATGGGGACCACCTCCCCGAGGAGTAGGGAAGCTGGATAGTGACAATTGGTATGAAGGGTTTCCCCTACATTGACCAAGGTCTTATATATGGTCTTTGCTTGCAGTATCTGCCGGAACAGATACTACACTTTGATCTTGTTTATATATTTTATTGCTTTTAAAATTTTGTAAATACAATTAAGTAAAAAAAAACAAAAGATTTTCAAACAACAAAATTAGGCACAAGGCCCTACAAGAAATTGGGGAAGGGTTCAGGGTTTTTGTGACTAAAGTGATTAAAAGTAATAAATGTAGACTTTGGAGTCTTACTCTTGACTGGCAACATTTACCAAAATACCTCATTCACTCTATGGATCTTAATCTAACTAATAAATCCCCAGCGTTTAAGAATCAAAACCATATTTACAATTTAAAAACAGTTGTCTGTGTGTTTGTGTATGCATCTTTTTTTTTTTTTATATTAATTTTGTGTGTGTGTGCATGTGTGAAAAAATAAAGTTCAATTCCATTAGAAAATAAAAAGTTTTTAAATTAAGAGAAAGATTGTTCGTGGAGAGGGGAAAAACTAATTAAAAGTGTTCATATCAAAAACAAAAAATAAATCCTACTGGGTTGTTAGTGAGACCCCCCTGTACTAATCTAGGTGACTAGACCCCCCACTGTTTTTCGGGGAGCCGAAAACAAGCAGGGCGATCCCTAATGGGGATTGGGGAAAATATCTTAATGGTAGTGGGAGAAAACAAAGCAACGGGTGGTGGGGGGGTTGGAAGGTGACCTCTGAGTAGGGGAGTGACCGGGGATGTTGAAAAAGCAAGGATGTGGCACAAAGGGGATGGGCAGACTCAGAGGTTCTCTAGTACCAAAAAATAAAATCAGGAACAGGATCTCATTTATACCACCAATCAAGAGTCTTCTTAAGTTTTTCTTAGCTAGAACCTAAGCGGGATGGGTTCTGAAGGCCCCAGCACCACCTGTGCCATGCTTAAGGAGGGAACACGTATTGAAACTTGGCTCCTCGACGGATGCACAAACTAGTGCTGTGCACCCACCTCTTGTCAAATTCCACTCTAGGCAACCTCCTCCAATCGCATCTGATCTTTACTTTAAGCAAATGTTTAAAGTAAACAATCAGATCCCGATCCAGAACAGAAGTCCCTTCGCGGACCAACTTGAGGCACGTGATCCAAATCACCATGCACGCTACTGCCAGGATCGCTAGGAAAACCATTCTTTCCTCCCTGGGGAACGGCGGCTCCATGTCGTACACAAAATAACCTTTGTCGAGATCGAGCGGATATTCGGCATCGATGCGAGCCGTTACCCCCCCAACGTACTCCAATAAGGGCTGGATCCGGCTGCAACTAAAAAACGCGTGCCCGATCGTTTCGGGCTCGCGTTCGTCACAGCGCGGACAGAAGCCCCTCGTATGTTCTTTATACCGGCAGAGTTCGTCGAGAAGGGGCAGCGCGTTACGAACCAGTCGCCAGGTAAGGGAAAATTCCGAGTTGTTCAGAATCTCCCGTCCCGGCGCCCAACTCCAATGAGAACGGACAACCTCCATCGACCATCCCATCCGCCTACAAAGTGGATCCTTTGCAGTCCCCTCCACTAGCTCCCGATAAAGTTTCTTTCTTGGCTGATCAAGGACACTGGTCCCTGGCAAAGCTTTAAGAGCGGTCCAGCATTCAGAGAAGAACTTAGACTCCCCCCTCGGTCTACGACGACCTTCTACCGAAGGGTTGGGTTTGAGATTGGGAAACGAGTTCTCAACCACAGGGACCCAAGGAGCGTCTTCTTCAAGCAAACGACCCAGGAAAGCCAATCTCTTGGCATTTCTATGACACAAGAGACCGGACTCTGGACACAGACCTCTCTGCAGACATAATGCTTACCATCGTTCCACAATAGTGAATCGAGGCGCCCTTGCAAGCGGGTTAGTCATTCTGCAGGGAGAGGAAGTGCAGACAATCGGTAAAGGATGAGCGGAAAGATGTATGTAGCACACGCCTCCGCCCGACCCTTCAAGGACAATTTCCTTTCAATCCAAGTCTTCACCGACGATTTGACCTTGCCATATACTTCCGACCAATTCTTTTCCAGCTGAAGTCCTGGTCCAAACCAGACACTGAGAATACGGACCGGTCCATTGGTCCAGCTGAAAATACCTGGAAGCGAATTTACCCCGGTCCAGACCCTCAACCGCAGGCCGACAGACTTGCTGTGGTTGAAGATGGCCCCTGTGACTTCTTCGTATCGAGCGAGCGCCTCGACCACCGCTTGAACGTCCGTGTGGCAAGACACAAACACGGTGACGTCATCAGCGAACGCGGAAACCCTGGCTCGTGTGCCTCCAGGGAGAGCTATTCCGCGCAGGACTGGTGTAGCCGCCTCGTCCGTTAATTTGCGAAGGAGGGGTTCCAACGCCAGGACGTACAACAGAGGCGACAGCGGACAACCCTGATGCACCGACCGAGAGACAGCGAATGACTCGACAGCTTACCGTTGATCTGCACCGCTACCGTCGGCCTATCATACAGGACAAAGATCCACTTGCCGAAGTCCAGATTAAATCCGGCGGCCTCTAGCACAGCTCCCAAGAACCGATGGTCGACCCTATCGAATGCCTTGGACTGATCTAAACTGATCAGCGCGGTTTCGGCGTCGTCTTTTGTCCCCTCTATGATCGAGCGTATCAAATGCAAATTGTCTTGAGTCGATCTCCCCTTCACAGCATAAGTCTGGTCCAGTTCGATCAAGTCAGTGATGACAACCTGCAAACGATTCGCAAGAATCTTTGCCAAAATCTTAAACTCTGTGTTTAGCAGAGTCAAGGGCCTAAAATCGTCGAAATTTTCCACCCCACCTTTGATCTTGGCCTGAAGGTCACGAAGTGCCCACTGGCCGTGGGCCATGGATCTGAATCGAGTTTCGGTTCTTTTATACCGAAAAACGAAGGCAATATGCGGCGATCCCAAAATGTTGAATATTTAACGTTTCAAAGTCGGGCAAATCAAATAGACGGGGGACCCTCGTTCGTAATTCGTAGATATTATGATTTCGACATGATATAAAAAGTTTTAAAAATGAGCGACGGCCTCGAGAAGCCACCGAAAAAAAATCCTTTTGCGGACATACACAAAAAGCAAACATACATACACACATTTTCGCTTTTATATATAGATTTAAAAATCAAGAATATCGGAATGTAAAAAAAAAAAAAAGAAAAGGAAAGAAATGATGGGGACCGAATCCGCAACACTCATGCTAGTAATCGGTCATGTTCGCCGTTGCACCAAGGAGACAATCGCTTTCAAAACATTGTGAAATATCTTAATAAATACATTTCTCTTTTATTCGATGTAACGCATGCGCATATTGACGCCATTGTACTGCGCTAGTCAAGGTGTTATTGCTTTCAAGTTTTTTGAACCCATTACCAATTATTTTACTCGATTAAATGCCCTAATAAAATTCTGCACCAAAAATGCAATCTTTTGAGCTATTGCACATCGTCTAACGATCATCCGTCTAGGAAGAGATACAAATTGAAAACATACACACAGACATAGTGAGATTTATATATTTGATTAAAAGATTTACAACTGTTTGAGGATAATGACAAAATTGAAGCAGGTCTGTCTAATTATGTAAAATAAAAAGAATTCTTTTATTTAAAATCCAACGTTTTGACGATTTCTAATTATGCAATGACAGACTGGGCAGTTTATTTTTTTTAATTTTTTAAATTATTTTAGTAGATTTTAATCAGCAACCATCTCTTGTTTATGACTGATCTAAAAAACAAAAAACAAAAAAAAAAAACGCATTACACATATGCGACGTATTAAGGAGTCTATATTTTGAAGCGAGCATAGTCACGATGTCAAACTCGCTTACATGCTTAATAAATACTTAAATTAACTTCCATTTAAATGTTCATTGCCGGTAACCGAGGGTAAAGATACTAACGCTCGCAAGCCAGTTAGCTTTGTGGACTGAGTCCGAATCTCCCGACCACTTACTGCACTGATGATTGCGTAAAAAAAAACCCTAGTGTCTGTAAAGATTATTAATATTTATTGAAAATATTATATATATATATATATATATATATATATATATATATGTGCATTTATCTACATATATGTGTGTGTGTGTGTGTGTGCGTGTGTGACATGATTGTATTGTTGTTTCTTAGATGCTAATCCAATGAAACTTCAGTGTTTACAGAATAACGTTTAATAATAGATCCAACTTCCTCATATATGTGTCAACTGATAAAACATGTGTGAGGAAGTTAGATCTTCAAAATGATCGCAACTGAATCATGTATGCATGCGTGTAGCTAAAATATTTTTTATAACTATAACAGAAATTTCTATTCTATATCTATCTATCTATCTATATCTATATATATATATATATATATATATATATGTCTGTCTGTCTGTCTGTCTGTCTCTCTCTCTCTCTCTCTCTCTGTCTCTCTGTATCTCCTACAAATTCGTTTTTCTTTTGTGTGTATTGATATTCATATTAAAAACCCTCTTTTCTATTTATTTATTGTATTTATTTGCTTCCCCACCAAAGCAAATTAGGCACAAGGCCGTTTTTAATGTGGGGTAAAAAACCAGCTCCCCTAAAAGTAGGCAAAAAGGGGGCACTCTGGTTACCAAAAATAATAATTGTCCCAGTATAGAGGGTTTCCCGTCCATTGACTGATACAAATTATCTTAAGTGCAGCATCTGCAGAACAGATACTACACTTTGAGATGATTCCGGCCCGAAGGCCAAGAACAACAGAAAAAAGGCAAGGTATTTATTTGCTCCCCTACTGAGCAAATTAGGCATAAGGCCGATTTTTAAAGTGAGGAGTGAAGGGGAAATGGGGACCAGCTCCCCGGGGAGTAGGGGAGCTGGATAGTGACAATTGGTATGAAGGGTTGCCCCTACATTGACCAAGGTCTTATATGTGGGGGTTGCCCCTACATATGGTCTTTGCTTGTAGTATCTACCGGAACAGATACTACACTTTGACCCCGGCTCGAAGGCCGAGAACAACAGAAAAAAAGGCAAGGTATTTATTTACTCCCCCACTGAGCAAATTAGGCACAAGGCCGATTTTTAAAGTGAGGAGTGAAGGGGAAATGGGGACCAGCTCCCCGGTGATTAAGGGAGCTGGATAGTGACAATTGGTATGAAGGGTGGTATTTATTTGCTCCCCCACCGAACAAATTAGGTAATACAGTACAGGAATCCAATACATACAAATATATAAGTATATACGTATACTAATCATTCATAATGATTGGTTAATTAGTTTAGGAGTGAATCCATAGAAGTATATAAACATATAAACATAATTATAATGCATAATGATCGGTTAATTAGTTTAGGAGTGAATCGAATACATACAAATATATAAACATATACACATAATTAAAATTCATAATGATCGGTTAATTAGTTTAGGAGTAGATCCAATATATACAAATATATAAAAATATGCAAATAATTAAAATTAATAATGATCGGTTAATTAGCTTAGGAATGATTTCAATACATAAAAATATATAAGCATATACACATAATTAAAATTCATAATGATCGATTAATTAGTTTAGGAGTGAATCCAATGCATACAAATATATAAACGTATATAGGTCGATTTTAATGTGAGGAGTGAAGAGGAAATAGGGACCAACTCTCCGGGGAGTAGGGGGGGGGGCTGGATAGTGACAATTGGTATGAAGGGTTGCCCCTACATTGACCAAGGTATTATATGTGGGGTTGCCCCTACATATGGTCTTTGCTTGCAGTATCTGCCGGAATAGATACTACACTTTGCGATATTAAATATTTTATTCACAGGAAAAAAAAATACAATTGGAAAAATGAACAAAAAACTTAGGCACAAGGCCAACTCAAAAAGAAGGGGGGGTGAGGTTGGTTGATCCATCTCGTCTCTGTTGTAAATTTTAAATGATTTTTCTCTCGGCCAGCCTCTTTTATCATGGTTACCCCTTTAAAATTTGTATTTATGTGTGTGTGGTTGGAGGGGGAGGTGCCTACTTAAGCCCAATTTTAAAACATTTTTTATTTATATCAAAAAATACAAAAAAGATAACAATCTGAATAAAATTTCATTTCTGTCGAGGGACTGGGGAAAAAACCCCCCCAAAAAACCCTGGTTAGTAAGGCCTTATCTGAAATGCTAGACCATGAAATGAAAAAAACCCTGGTTAGTAAGACCCTATCTGAAATGCTAGACCATTCGTTTCACTCTGGTTTGTAGAGGGACCAGGGTTTCGCGAGCAGCCTCTAAATGGAGGGGAGAGGGGTTGTGTCCTAAATAGGGGGAAAAAAAGTTGGCGGTGAGGGCGGGGGGTGTTAGTGTTTGATTTAATTTCCTTCAAGCTGGGTTGAATTTCGAGAGGAAGGGTGGGCAAAAGAAAAAATTGTTGTTTTTAGAGGCTGGGAATCTTGGAGGCTTTCTAATAAGGGAAACAAGATTTATTCGGCTGGTTGAGAGGCTGAAGGAAGTAGAATTGGAAAGGGGCAGGGGTCCGACAGAAACCCTAGAACTGAGTGCTTCACACTTAGGTGGGAAACACGTATTCAAATTTGGCCCTTCTTCGTACACACAGACTTGTTAACTGTATCCATCTTCTTTCAAAAGCTACGTGATGCAGCCTTCTTCTGTCGCATCTGATCTTTACCCGTAGTTGGTGTTTAAAGAAAGCGATCAGATCCTGATCAGAAAAAGGCAGCACTTCCCCGGCCATCTTGCAGTCTCGACGTCCAAATCACCATTCTTGACACGGCTAGGATCGCGATGTAGACCATTTGTCTCTCCTGGTGCCATGGCGGCCTCACATTGTCCACTACGTTTGATACAGTAATTGGGCGAGGATGCTCGGGGTCGATGCGAGCCGTCACCTCGCCAACATACGACCAGTACTGGCGGAGTTCGCGGCAATCAAAAAATGCGTGATCAGTTGTTTCTGCGGCTGTCGGCCCACAGCGGGGACAGGCAGGCGACCCCAAAAAACCAGAACTGCATTGTATATTGTTGAGGGGAAGCACATTTCGGGCCAATCGCCAGGTCAGAAAGAACTCTGAATTGTTCAGATGACTCGAACCTGGTGCTCAGCTCCATGCGGAGCGGATCTCACTCTGTTGCCAACCCAAACGCGCACATAGCAAATCGTCGGCGGCCCCCCTCACTAGATCCCTGTGGAGTTCCTTACGGGTGGCAGTCACAAGGTCGCTGGACCTTGGTAGTCATTTTAGTATGGCTCGGCACTCTTTCAGGAAGGCTGAATCTCCCCGCGGCCTGCGACGACTCTCGATAGCGGGGTTGAGAATGAGGTCAGGAAAGGTGGCAGTGATCGCGGGGTGCCACGGTTGATCGTCTTGAAGGTAGTGCCTAAGGAAGGCCAGCCTCTTGGCGTCTCGATGACACCTCAAGTCTGGCATTCCCAAACTTCCCTCACACGGACGTTGAATACAGACCTGTATTCTTACCCAGTGTCTTCCTCTGTCCCAAAGGAGCGAGGACAAGAGTTCGACAAGAGCTGTTAAGTGTTGTGCAGAGGAAGTATGGCCAGTCGGTAAAGGATAAGAGGGAAGATGTATGTGGCGCACGCCTCAGCTCTACCTTTTAAGGAAAGTTTTTTAGGAAGTCACGCGTCGACCGCAGCTGCCACCTTTGACCGTACCTCCAACCAATTCTTATCAAGCTGGAGACTCGGTCCGAACCATACACCGAGGATCCGAACCAGGCCATCCGTCCAGCTGAAGGGTGCCGGGAGGTTTGCGTTGCCACTCCAGGTGCCCAACCGCAGTCCGACTGACTTGCTGCGGTTTATCTTGGCCCCCATGATTCTTTTGTACTGTGCAAGCGCCTCCGACATGATCTCAATATCTCTGAAGCTCGACACAAAGACCGTGACATCATCGGCAAATGTGGATACCTTGGCAGCTGAGCCGCCAGACAGAGCCATTCCGCGCAGGGCCGAATTTGCCTCCCCACATCTCAGCTTGCGGAGCAGAGGCTCCAAGGCCAGGACATAAAGCAGGGACGACAGCGGACAACCCTGACGAACTGACCGAAATATAACAAAGGGTTTTGAGTGCTTTCCGTTGACTTGCATGACAGCCGTGGGCTGTCGATACATCACGGAGATCCACTTGCAGAAGTCCGGTTTAAAACCGGCGGCCTCTAAGACAGATGCCAGGAAACGACTTCCCGCTCCGTCACCCGGTCCTGGTAACCAGCTGCTCTAGTCGCGTCAAGACGAGGAGAGTCGGCCAAATAGTCGCTAAACTGAAGGACCAGAAGATCAGGCTGCTGCGTAAAACGCTCCTCGAAATGTTCTCAAAACCCCTCGCAGATCTCCCGAGTCGATTCAAGGGTGTGTTCATTCGGATGTCTAACTTTTTCAATTTATTTATCCGAGCCATGCCTAGAAATCTCACGACGCGCAACAGCATCAGAGTTCACTGCTTCGTTACTTATCTTTCTAAGCCTAGCTCTGACTACTTGACCTTCGTAGTGCTCGCTAGTCTCACGCAGAAGATCCTACCTAGCTAGTTCTTGACTAACCCTATTACCCTCCCCTGTAGTCCGGGCTAGTTTCTGCTCTAGCTGCTTCTCTGTCTTGGCCTTATCTAGTGTGAGGCGCTGGGCATACTTGACGGAGAAGCTTCTAATGTTGGCTTTTAGACCTAACCACCACTTACTCCCAGTAACCGCCCCCACTAGAGCCTTTTTAATTAATTCTTCTAACTGGTCTCGGAAGTCTTGTATCTCCAGAAGGGAGGTGTTTAACTTCAAGTACCCCACTCACTTAGGCCTATTTCCTAGCTTCAGCCAGACCATAACTAGTTTATGGTCTGACTGACCTAACCAAATGAACGTGGGGCAAGATAGGAAATCTATTTCGCCTCTTCTAACTAGTATCCTGTCCAAATAGGTATTTAGATAGGAAGGAACGCTATTGGTCCACGTCCACATCTCCCACCCTGGATGCTTGACCCGAAACCTGTCGACCAGATCGCATCTAGCCATCAGGTCAGCCAGGCTGGGCTCACATCTTTCCAACCCTCTAGCTTCGCCTCCTACTTTATCTAAATCTGGGTCTAAGATGGCATTCCAATCCCCCATTAGCACTACCCACTTTCAACAATCTACAAACGCGTCAAGCTGACAGAAGAATGAGACCCTCTCATGAGCGGTGCTGGGCACATGAACCGCAACTATACCGAAACACAGAATCTTTTATGGCAACATCAGCCACGACCAGCCTGCCCACCGTATCTCTATGAACAACATCGACCGTCACGGACAGAGTTCGCTTCACTAGCAAGGAGACTCCCCTTCCCCACGGGTTGGCATATGCTGAGAAAACTTCAAAATCCCGGTTCAGCAACTGACAGTCCACAGAAGAAACAAAATGCGTCTCCTGGATTGCAGCAACATCCACTCCCAGGGACAAGAGGTCGTGCCAGAGGCGAGCCGCCCGGCCCGGTGATCTCAAGCCCCTTGCATTCAAACTGGCCAAATTTAAAGACATGGTACCTACCTTTAGGGTGTGTTGCACTTGGCTCCAAAGTCGGTCAGCGTAAGAATGCTGACATTGTACGCAATGCTCAAGGAGGTCAGGTTTTTCAGGTCCTGGCCTTCTCTCACAATGCCACCAACGTCTAGGGGAAAGGTAAATTTTAGGGCCCTGTAGAGAGACGGATGGAACCACACTGGGACCCTTCCCTTGCATTCTTTTGACAGTTCGTCAAGGGAAGAGTCGCTTTTTTTAAACAGTTCCATTTCCGGAGAGGCCCCTTCCGCTGCCTCCAGAAGTGACTACAAGTTGCTCTTGCAAGCCTCTGGAGTTCTAACGAAAGTTATTAGGAGCGGGGCATCCGGGAAATTTGAGGGGATGTTAGCATCTTTCCCCTCTATCTGTTGGCAATCCAGTAGTGGCTTTAAAGTCTTCCTCTGACGATGTGAGAGGGCCGTTGCCACCGTCAGAGCAAGAGGTGCCACTGAGTGTGGTTCACCTGAAACGTTCCTCGTTCCCTCGTCCGCCATTACCTGTACTCCCTGGGTCGGGGAGTTGCCCTTTTGGGGAACTGCTTGTGAGTTATCTCCCTTCTGGTGGGCGTCTTTCAGTTTATTATCTGGGCGGTATGCCCCGTTGCTTTTTGCTCCCCCTGTTGGGGATTCGTCCTCTTGGGGAGCAATTCTTTCTGTGGTAGCCCCCTGGCTGGGGGTGTCTGTATTGGTGGCCCCCGGGCTGAGGATATCCGTTTTTTACAAAAAGCTCTCTTCCCTGTATTAAAACTCGCCAAAATGAGTGACGTGGAGTCGGCGTCCAAAGTGGGGAGCCGACTTTGGCGCCAAAGGCGGCAAGAGGGGAGATAGAACTGAGAGAGGGAGTGGGAAGTTAGTGGAGGGAAGAGAGAAAGTGTTTCCGACCCTCCCTCGCGGGAAGGTCGTAAATTATCAGCTCGGATCCCCCGTGAGGGGGGAGAGCAAAGAAAGACAGACCAAGTGGGGGTGCGGACAGAACGCTACCCAACAAGCTCGTCAGGTGTTCCGGGCACGAGAATGTCTCGCCAGAACAGCACTACCTAGCGCGGTGTATGTATCAGAGAGCCCGAAGTCCAAGAATAACAGAAAAAAAAGGCAAGCCTCTTTTCTAATTATTTTCAAAGAAAATATAATTTTCTCATATATGGGTTCTGGAATTGCATTCACTAGCAAAAGATCTAGCTAATTTGCATATTCTTTTAAACATTCATTTTAATTAATTCCCTATTAGTTTTTTCGGTTTTCTTATGAGATAATCATCTTTAGTTTACTATTACGTGTAATTATATTCATGCAGATATTCTACATGATTTATGCTTGCATAATATTTGCGTAAAAAGTTTACAGTAAACACAAAATTGTTTCCATATATATTTATGTATACGTATGTACTTTTGTCTATCTATATATCTATAAAAATGAACGTGTCTGTGTGTGTCTGTGTGTCTGTGTGTGTACATTTCCCTACGCAATAACTCTCTCAATTTTCAGTCTACAGACTTGAAATTTGATATGCAGGGTACTGATGTTTGGGAACATTTTTATGATCGGTTTTCGGCCAGAAATTTGTCGGTTAAGATGTCAAAGTTCAACGATTTGACCTTTGAGAACTCCGACAATTTTGGGGTTTAAACACTTGAAATTTCAGATATATATTCCTTGGACATGGATCTAACTTAATAACTTGATTTGAGCCCAAAACAATAAATGCAAAGGGGTCATAACCTCTGCGGTCTCAACCAAATTACCCAGACAATTTCTTGTCTACACATTTGAAATTTGACATAACCAGGACCAATTCTACATTGTCCTACGATACTGTGATTACACCCAGCGTAACTGGTTATTATAACGGCTTTTGTAGGATTTTGACTATGCTGAATAAGAAAATCTCATTTAAATTTTACAGAGACAAGTGGTTTTCGAGATATAAAGAGCTGTAAAATTTACATGAGATTTTCTTATTCAGCATAGTCAAAAAACCTACAATAGTCGTCATTCCGAAAAAAAATGTGTAGGTGGACCTAATGTAAAATTTGACTCATTTTTTTAAATAAAAAATACAGCGTTTGCCAAATTACTTTTTTAAAGGCTTATCCTACAAAATTGTTACATTCTTTTCTTATCAAAATATTGTGTATCCACAAGTATTGGGAACATAAATATATGAACCATACACGTGGCCGGGTACAGGTAGTATATATATATATATATATATATATATATATATATATATATATATATATATATATATATATATATATATATATATATATATATGCCCCGGAAAGGAGTTAATTCAAGAGATTCCATGACTTTGACTTTGACATATAGATGTTTGAGGTCCAGGTTTTGGACCTGTTCATCATTCCAAGGGAAAAATTTCCTAAACAACTTTATGGCATGCGTGGCACAGAAACCCAGGAATTTGCCCTTCCATTTAGGAGGATGGACAATATAAACTCGGCAGCAATCTCCATTGGGCGTCAAGTCTGTTTTTGAATACGTTTACCGTTTATGCTTGTACAACTGCATCTGGGAGATCAATCCATGTCTTGACAACCCTCTGTGAGAAGGTCCCTTTGCTGACATCTAGCCTACAGTGTTGTTTTTACGATTTTGAGGCTGTTCCCCTTGGTTGCGCTGTTTTTGGCGATCTGAAAAGACAGCTTTCTTGTATCATAGATCCCATGGATGTACTTGTAGAGATCGATCATGTCACAACGATTTCTCCGATGCTCAAGAGTGGGCAGTCTCAGGGTTCTCAATCTTTCAGAATATGGCTTGTCCTTCAGTGATGCCAGCAGCTTGGTTGCTTGTCGCTGTACATCTTTCAGATCACTGCATAAGGTCTTATGGTGTGGCTGCCAGACAGAGTGGCCATACTCCAAGATAGGACGCACAAGGCTCTTGTAGAGTTGCACAAAGACTGTATTCGAGGGGAAGTCAAATGTGCGGCGAATGATCCCGACAATTTTATTTGCTTTTGCGATGGATTTAGCTACATGTCCCTTGGAACTCTATTTGTTGTCGATGTAGACGCCTAGGTCTTTCTCGTGATCATGCTCTTCCAGTGTTATCACTCCAAGCGAGTTGTCTTTCAATGTGTATTTAGCCTCTGATCTCATGCTCCCTAGTTTAAGGATGCTGCATTTCTGTGGGTGAAAGCGGAGCAAACAGTCCTGTGACCAGTTCTCAAGTTGTCTAGGTCAGCCTGTAGGCTGCCTGTGGCTCCTGGGATCTGTCATCTGTAAACAGCTTCATTTTATTTTGGCAGCGTTTGGGTAGGTCGTTTATGTAGATGACGAATAACATTGGGCCAATAACACTTCCCTGTAGTATCCCGCTCATTGCTGGTGCTGATCTTGATTTTGCTCCGTTTACTACTACACACTGTTGCCTAGAATTTAGCAACGAAAGTATATCCCGAAAGTGTAATATTTAACTTGTTAAGAATATGTAGCTAATAAGAGCTTTATTGTTTTAGCACGGTCCGTAAACTGAAGAAGTGCTGTTTACGCATATATACTTACATATTAAAGTAGAGAGGGGCGTTTGTATATGTATATTTTTATTTTTACGAAATTACATTTGGTATTTCTGCGTGTAGCGTGCTAAAAAATAACGCTATAATTTAGAAAACCATTTTTAACATTTTAACTATCGTGTATCGTCACATGACAATATCAGAAATAAAAGATAACGTAAAAATTTCATTTAAGTTGAAAATCCTATACAAAAAATAACACATTCCGTAAACTGTCGAAGTAGTGAGGTATACTGGTATATTTATCGATAAAGTGTGGAGGGGGCGTTTTTTATTATTTGTTATTACTTTTCTAGTTATTATTAGGTGAAAGCACAGAATAGTTAACAGGTTGATAATGACTTTCTAAGTAATTATGCTATTATTTCAGTACGGTCCGTAATTTACAGAAGTAGACTGTAACTAAAATATCACTGTAGTCTTTTTTTTATGAAATCGGTAGATCAGTTATCGAATAAAGAAAACAATGTTTATTTTAGACAGAAGGTAGTTATTTACGTGTATTTTTCTAAATAGCTCGTAAATGTTTCTAAGAATTCGCGAAGAAAATTCGTGACAGTATTCGATAGTTTAAATGTCTTTATATACCGGTTATAAATATAGGTACATGCGAAATAAATAGCTGATGCTCAAAGTGTATAAACATTTTGACCTTTCCGTTTACTTGAAAATTCTACCAAAAAATCAGGAAATCGATTAATTTTAATAACATTTTCAGTATTTATCGAATATAATGAACCCATTATTTTTATTTGAATCGCAGTGACGCAGTGGAACTATATTACTTTGTTTAAACAAAAATACCTTAACTAAAGTTATGGTGTTCAGTAGTAAAGAAATGTGTAAATTTATTTTTGATTTTTTTATAAAAATTAAGCATCGTAAATTGTAACAATAAAAAAAAAAAACGAAAAATTCCTTTTTTTCAAGAACATTACGAAAAAAGCCTCTAAATCTGTATTAATGAATTCGATATAACTCGAAGAAATGTTAATTTTTCTAACTACCGATATTAATTCAATAGAATTAAGCATTGTTTATTTAATATTGTCATGTTTTGTTTATTTAATATTATTGCACAAAAAATATAATTTCCAAAAATGTTGCTACTTTTTGTTTCGCTGCATGTTTCACGTGAATTTTATATGCAAGATTCTAATATTTTCCTTGCTTGAATGACAATGAAACTTTCGGCGTAACATAATTTTTATATAATCTTGAAAAATCAATTAAAAATTAATTTAAAAGCAGGGACACATATAAATAATTTTAAAATGGTAAAAATTATACAAACGTTTACAACAGAAATATACGAATGCACGGCTGGGGAGAGAAAAGAAAACTAGCACTCCCTCTAACAACCTGACGTCATTTTCAGATAGCCTTTTGACTTTCTGACATTTTGGGCTTCCATAGAATCAACACTTAGACGACTTCCGTCTGTTTTTGCTTAAACTAAGCTAGTATCTCTCGCTTTTGGGTGCTAATTAAGCTGTTTTTGTACCAATAAAGTGTTATTTATTTATCTATTTCAACATCTTAAGACTTTACTAATTATCTTTGAAACAGACTCAGAAAACTAATATTTATCTTTTGGAGGATTTTTACAATGAATTTATTTAACTTAACTGAATTTGTCAGCTTCGGAATGTCGCTGTGAAAACATTTTTCATTGTAACTTTTTTTCCCGCGTCAAAATTCGAAAATATATTCAAATTTACACCAGCTATGAACAAATAGTTCCACTGCTTTGTGGGTACGTTGGTAAAGAAAAAAAAGTCCGCTTTGGAGTTTCAATACGTGGATGGTGAAGTTCTGCAATACTTTTCTGGCAACTACTGCAGCTGCGCTTGCTCCGACCTTATTAGTCTGCTTTTCCGTCAAACTTTGTTTGCAACGCCGAGAGGGGACCCTGGTAACTCGGCAAACCTTGGTCTTCTCATCTCACGCCCAGACCTGCATCCGGGGGACCAGCTTCGAACTGTATAACCATACCAGATGCTGCAGTGCATTAGACTAGATGCAGAACGCCATTGTCTTATTAGACAGAAAGGTGCCATCACATAAGAATGTGAATAGATATTTTTTAATTAATTTTGGAGTAAAAATAGAAGTATTTTAGATTAAGAAATTATGTTTCATAAAGGAAAGTTTTGTCTTTAATGGATTAAAATAAGACACCATGTTTATTTGGTGTTTGTAAAATGTATTTATATTTCTCAAATATAACGTTAGCTAGCCAATCAGAACAACGTAAAGTTAGTGTGGAACCTAGAGAAAGCGGTTCGTATTTCATGTGGGAAGTAGCATTTGGTGCAAGATACGTAATAATAAGTAGCATTTGGTGCAAGGTACGTAATAATAAAATAAAACAATGAGGATCTGAGGTAACTGAAGAAGGGGAAGTCCCGGTGATTGACAGGAGTGATAATTAATATACATATATGATATTGAATGTGCTTCACACCATTATCCAGACGTTAATCCAAATCCAGATTTTTATCCGTTGCATTATCTAAGAAAAATTGTCTATCAAAAAATATCCAGATTATTCCCGAACTAAAAAAGACAAACATAAGTCAAACAAGTCGTATACGGATGTATTTTTAACGCAACGGATTTGGAGCATATAATTAGATGGTAGTAAAACTAATGCTGTTGGATATTCGTGACTAAAACTTGATGGATAAGTCAAGTATTTTCATATTTCGGAATATTTTAGATAACGATTGATAATTTGTATTATTTGTACTACTTTTATTTCATTCGAAATTTGGTAGAACTTCTCGAGTTGAACATAACGATTCCCGAGTCAGGTTTCGTCTGGAGGTGGTCAGTTTTTCAGTGTTGTCATGTATTACGAGGGTCATTGCAAAATTAATGCCCCCTATGAGTTGTAGAACTACTAAGACGAAAGTAGTACCATTAAAACGAGCAACCTTTTGGGCTTCAGAATTTATTTTTCTACATTGTCACCATCGTTCTCAATGCACTTTTGCCAGCAATGGGGTAGTAATAGAAGTAGGTTTCGATTTCAGACAGACAAATACGAAATCGATTTCCGAGTTCGACAAGATACATCCGAAGAAGGTCGGAGGTTGAAACGCATACAACGATATTAAACAAGCTGTGGGGAACGATAAGAGCTGAAACGCGCTTCTAGATATTAAATAGGCACAATAATAAGAATTTCTCCTCGCTTTATGTAACAACTTTTTCAATAAATTTATAAGATAGAATAATTTAGATTAAAAAAATTGTATAACGATGATAATTATTTCGCAGTATATATTTACTTAGTCGCCATGGGAAATGCCTAAGCGATGCATGCTGAAGGTACAAAATTTATCGGTTGACTAGAATTTTAACTCAGTGTATCGATTAACAGGTTTTTCTTGTTGTTTATGTTCCTTTCGGTTACCATGTGAGAATTGAATGCGATCGGTTTAAATAACTTGGTTGTTATTATGAAAACGTCGTGATTTACCTGAATTGAATAAATCAGGCATCTATTGGGCGCTTTCAAAAACTAAATACTCAAAGGTACTCATAAAAACAAACTTCCCTAATACAAATGTGGGAAACCGTTATTGGATTTTTTAACAGCCGCACGATTATAGACATATAAAGATCTCTACGTAGCCACACACCCCTGGGTAAAGAACATGGGCATAGCAAACCTAAAACGGCCATATGATAATTATTCAAATCACAGAGAAAGTTAAAAACTGCACTTCATGTGTGTGTATATATATATATATATATATATATATATATATATATATATATATATATATATATATGCATGCTTCCTTCAGTTTTCACAGACTATGGATACATACGGTAATGGTGCTTGCGCGTGGCAAGAGTTCCACAATCTCCTACAACACCTCTCCTGAGTCGATATTGTAGAAGACCAGTGGCAAGTGGAGGTTCAGAACGACTGGAAACAATATTGAGATAAGCAGAAAGCACACACAGCGCCTAGAATTTCCAAATGGTCACCCATCTGGTACTAGCCAAGCTCAACGTTGTTTAACTTCGGTGATCTGACGAGAACCGGTGTATATATATATATATATATATATATATATATATATATATATATATATATATATATATATATATATATATATATATATATATATATATATATATCCACCGACACGTTTTTCGTCGTTTACGACTCACCAGAGTGGCTGAATCTAGTCTATATAATATATCCGCAAGGACTCGTGGCGCAGTAGTTAAAGTACTTGGAAAAATCAAGGGTAAATGTTATAGTCTCCTGAAGATTGAAGGTTCAATCCTCAGTGTGGTCGACAATCATAAGAACAATTGTAGTAAAGCCAAGACTACTACTACTACTACTATTACTACTACACAGTTTTTAAATGTCCAGGTTTTTATCATATCATGCATTTGAGATGATTTTTAGATCATTTAGTGTGGTATCTGTCCGCAAAGGAAAATCAGAGAGCGAGTGGTTTGCTAGGTCCAACGTACAGTTTGAGGCAAACCGACTAGCAAGCATGTTAGCCTTCTTATTTGCCGTGCAAACAACCTGATGATTATTGGAAAGTGGGGGAATTGTTGATTCCCATTATTTACTAAACTGTTGTACATTTTCTAAGAAATCATGGTTTCCTCATTTCTGCGTTTCAATGCGTTTTCTGGTGGTTTCGGTGTACTCTCTCTTAGCCGTCGCAATTTCTTTCTTACAATTACTTCTAGCTTTTATAAACTTTTGTCTCTTTGTATTGGACTTATGTCGGATAAATCTGCAGTATGCATGCTGCCTTTGAGCAATGGTAGCTGCACAATTTGAAGTAAACCACCGAGGAGAGTAGGATTTGCTATAGAGTGGGGTGAGGAGACAACGAATGAAACATAAATGGAATTTTAAAGAACCCTGTACAATGCTGGGTTATTTAAAAATTTAGATAAAACTACTTTTATTATAAATTTCGTGCGTAGTTTTGGTATTTTTTAGAAGGAAATCTTCATATTGTTTACATGTACACACACACACTATATATATATATATATATATATATATATATATTAAAATATTGACTTTATTGTTGTTCCTTCTTGTGAAACGGATTTTTATTTTAATTCTAATTTGAATTTTAAATTATCAATCACATTACTGAATATATATATATATATATATATATATATATATATATATATATATATATATATAGAAATATATTGTTCGTGTATATATATATATACATATGTATATAGATTGCGTATATATATATATGTATATATATATATATATATATATATATATATATATATATATATATATATATATATATATATATATATAAACTAAACATATATAAGCTAAACATCTATTTAAAACTTTTCACAAAAGGATTGGTTTCTTTCAAAAGAGTTGTCAATCAACAACACCTACAAATATACCCGCGCGGCTCAATATAATGCAAACAGTCAAATTCGTCAACCGAAACTCAATTTTATCGTTAACAGGCCGTCTGGCGTTGACTGATCGTAAAATGTGTTTCAATATATTTTAATTTATGTAGATTTCCTATTTATTATCATAATGCCAGATGAAAACCAATTAAAAAGTTTTCTACGTGCGTGAATACCTTCTCACACACATATTCTCAAATATATATATATATATATATATATATATATATATATATATGTATATATATATGTGTGTGTGTCTGTGTGTGTCTGTGTGTGTCTGTGTGTGTGTGTGTGTGATTAGTTTTTTTGGAAAAAGAAATCCAGCAGAGTGCTCAATTAAGCGGAAAATCCGAAATATAAAAGCGTCTTTATATTTTGTGTGTACAGAAAGTTATTAGATGAGACAAGTCATTAGTACCGTCGGTTTCAAACCCGATATCCTTATCAAGCTCTCTTCAGCCAATATTCGTCTCTTTTTCTTTTTTTCTTTTTTTTTTCAAAAAATAAAAGGATCTGCCTTGCTTGCATGATGGTTTCCTTATCCAGGTCGGTTATCTTTTTATATTTTGGTGCAAAGATCAATGATTTTTCTAGAATTTCCTTAGCGATAGAGGGGTAAAAGTCGATGATATCCAGTTGTGTGAATTTACATTTGTGTGGTTAAGTTATGCTTGTAAACGAGTCCAGTACCGCGCTTGTGTCTACCCGCAAATAAGGATTTGATTTTCTTTATATCTCTTTTACTGTTTCTCTAATTATAGACTTGTTAGCTAGACCGATCTCGCTTTTAGCCGAGTTTATTAGCTTGTAGGTTGGCTTATTAAAATTTTTCTTTGTGGTCTTTTAAAGTTATAAACACATTTTCTTTGCTAACCTATTTACTCTGTATTCTATACCTAATTTTGTGGCTACTTCTGTAGCCTCTTGGTTAATAGATTTATAAGTACCTTTTTCTGCTAATTGGTATTTTTCCGTAATAGAGTTTGGTATAAGTTGTTTTTTCTTTTCCTTTTCCATTTTGGTCCTGTATATGACCTTAAACTATATCCAGTGGTGAGGCCCCAGCTAGCGGGCTTTGGGGAGTGTAGAGCCACCCTTTAAGTACCATTGCTCCCAGGTCCACTCTGACCCGGAGTGGTAGTACCTGTTAGGGTCCCAACTATGGGTGGAATAGAAACCGACTTGAAAACAACAAATATATTCTATTAAAAAAATTTTCTTCAAAATCTTTGCATTCGGCATTAAATAACCTGAAAAGGGTTGATATGCCGTAAAACAAAAACAACCAACCAACCAACCAACCTTTTCCATTTTATATAAATTTTTCGTTTTATCTGAGAAAACAATTGTATCATTTTCTCTTTTTATTTTTTTTTTTATATCAGCTGCTATTGTTTTTTGAAATTCATTTGATCTATGTTTAAATTCAAGCTTAGGGATAATGTCTAATAAATCTTTTTCGAAATTTTCTCATTCTCACACTTTATCCGGGTATTTTATCGATTTTAATCCGAAATTGTTTTTTACATTCTCTTGGACGTTTGCTTCGTTTATAACTTTCCTTCTCATCCTCTTGATTACATCTTCAATTTTCGTTAGTAGGATTCTTGTATATAGCTGGTTACTTGGTGTTGGTATATTTTTAGTGGCGAAATTTAAGGTATATTTTTCCATCTCTGGTTATTTTAAAGAAGGCTTTGCTTCCTGTTTTGTGGTGTTTTTTCAACCACGTAAATTCCTGGTGGGGGTGATTATGATTGGATTTTTTTTTTTTTTTTGAAAAAGAAATCCAGCAGAGTGCTCAATTAAGCGGAAAATCCGAAATATAAGAGCGTATTTATATTTTGTGTACAGAAAGTTGTTAGATGAGACAAGTCATTGGTACCGTCGGTTTCAAGCCCAATAATTAGGACCGTTTTAGATATCCTTATCAAACTCTCTTCAGCCAATATTCGACGAATATAGACAAATATTGGCTGAAGAGAACTTGATAAGGATATCTTAAACGGTCCTAATTATCGGGCTTGAAACCGACGGTACCAATGACTTGTCTCATCTAATAACTTTCTGCACACACAACATATATATATATGTGTGTGTGTGTGCTTTTTATTTATTTTTGTTTTGCGATACGTGAATGAATTCAATTATTCATATGAAAGTGCATTTTTACCTAAATGCGAGTTGGAAATAATTTTCCCTTTTTACCAAATTGATACCCCCAAATGTGGAGCGGTATATATATATATATATATATATATATATATATATATATATATATATATATATATATTGTTTTTAAAATATAATTTTCCACAAACACGTGTTTCGTCGATTCAATCTCGCTAGTTTCAGTCACTCTGATGAGTCGTAGAGAATCATCTCACTATCGATCGAAGAAACCAGACAGACACCATTCCCACTGATAAAGTCAAACCAGCTTTTCTGGAAAAATCGCAATGTGAGACAGAACCCATCATAGCCCACGTAGAAGTCCAACTTGTCCCAACAACCACACAACCGTAACCGTCACAAAAAAGCTCAGAGGAATACCAAAACCACTCACCACTCCAACCAAACAGATCCATCTAAGAAGGAAAATTCTCTTCCCGAATAAGTAAAAAAACACCATCTATTTTTAATTGATAACGATCACTTATCCAGCGAGCGGACCTTGTCGCGGTGTGTACATATTACCACTTCCATTTTTTTGTAAACAAATAAGTTGTCCACAGAAACTGCCACTCTTTGAAATACGTCACGATCGCGCATACTAAAAATAGAAACGACATTTTTAAACAGCAATAAGAACATAAAAACTTGATTTTTTGCAACGAAACAAAAAAGAAAACGGATTTTTAGTTTGCACCGAGATTATTATTTTATATATATATATATATATATATATATATATATATATATATATATATATATATATATATATATATATATATATATATATTCACGTAAATAATGGGCAATCAACAATTCCCCCACTAACCAACAATCATGTGGTTGTTTGCTCAGCAATCGAGAAGGCTAACGTGCTCGCCAGTAGGTTTGCCTCAAACTCCACACTGGACCCTGCTAACCACCCCCTCCCTGACTTTCCTTTGCGGACAGACGCCACGCTAGACGATCTGGAAATCACCACTTCTCAGTTGAATGCAGTCATAAAAAACCTTGACACTTCAAAAGCATGTGGGTCTGATCTCATCCCAGCTGTGCTATTAAAAAATGCTCAACCGAAGTAGCTCCAGTTCTGTCTAAACTATACAACAAATGCTTTAATGAATCTTAGTTTCCGAACTGCTGGAAAACTACTTCTGTGGTACTTGTTTTTAAGAATTCTGGCGAAAGAACTGACCCATTAAATCATCTCCCCATTAGCCTCCTCCCACTTTTCGCCAAAATATTTGAATCCATAAGTAATCAAGCTCTAGTCCATCACCTTACAGATGCTAAACTTCTGACCGACCAGCAATATGGATTTAGGCAAGCCTGTTCCACAGCAGATATCCTAACTGTAATCTCTGAGCATATATACTATTCACTCGACAAAGCAGAGTAGGATAGGGCGGTAACTCTAGATATATCTAAGGCTTTTGACAGGGTATGGTATGAAGGTCTTCTCAGGAAATTCAGATCATACGGTATCACTGGACGAATATTTAACATAATTAAACCCTTCTTAGATTAGAGAAAAATTCAGGTTGTCCTCGACGGTCGTACACCTAAACAATATGATATAAATGCGGGAGTGCCTCAGGGGTCTATCTTTTGACCTTTATTATTCCTAATATTCACAAATGACCTCCCGACAAAATTGCCTCTGAGATGGGTATCTATGCTGATGCCACCACGCTCTATAATAGGCACGACAGGAAAACAAATGAACACATATCTAGGGAAATGGCAAAAACACTAGAGGAAGACCTCCAATCTGTAGTGGAATGGGGACATAAATGGATGGTCACATTCAATGCTGCCAAGACTAAACTTATTTCATTCAATAATTACAAGAAACCTTCTCTACCACCAATAGCAATGGCCAAAGATTCGTTCACTGAAAGTATTTCTTTTAAACTCCTCGGTCTAACGTCCATAGGAAACATGAGTTAGAACAATTACATTGAGAGCATTGCCAGGACCGCTGCGAGGAAGGTAGGCTCTCTCTACCGTGCTAGAAAGCTACTAACGCCTGAAAGTATCCTGTACCTCTATAAGGCGACCATTCGCCCATGTATGGTTGTCATATTTGGCCTGGTACATCTGCTACTAGTCTCTCGCTTCTAGACAAGGTCCAAAAGAGAAACTCCAACCTAATAAGTCCTGAACTGTCATCTAAGCTTCAGCTTCTGTCCCACCGACGAAATGTTGCACCCCTCTGCCTGTTCTACAAGTATTTTAATGGTGAATGCTCTAACAAACTGCAAGCACTTGTGCCCCCACGACGTAAATACCCTCGACAAACCCGACAAGCAGCTAAATCCCACCCTTACACAGTAGAGATCCCTAGATGTAAGAGAGCTTTCTACTCCACTAGTTTCTTCTCCAGAACTGCTAGACTTTGGAATTCCCTTCCGGGCCCCTGCTTCCCCAACTTTACTGACATGCAGAAAATCAAGTGTAACGTGAACCGACATCTTGCTGCCCAACTCCCTACATAATATCCCAGTAGTTCATGTCCATGCTAGTAACCCCCTACACCACAGTGGCAATGTGCCTTGTTTGGGGTGAAAATGTAATAAAAAAAAACATAGGCAATAAACACAGTAGACATTTTACCTGTAAGAAATCCGGTCAGATATTAATTATATTCAATCGTTTCTTTAGCAACACCATTGAGCGTCTTTCCATGAAGTTTGCGATTTCACAACAAATCTTAGCTTTGTCCAGTCGCTAGCTTCAAAAGCTAACAGAGTATGGACCATTGTTGACTAAGGTCAACGCAGCAAAATCCTGGCTTTCAGGACAGTATGTTTATTACTTATTGCCTGAGGTGGACTTACTTGCTGACGGGGCTGCCCAATTAATTTTTGCCAAGCCAGAGTGCTCCTCCTTTAGGAACGCTGGCTTCACCATCACCACTTTCCTGGCCTTCTGTCACATCTTGCTGCAGTTGTACTAGAGTCACGTCGACAGGCCGTCGCGGTGGGAACCAGAGACAACAGCAGCAATACTTAAACAACTCTTTTCAGGGTTAATTAGCAAACGAATAATGCGATTAATAGTAAACCGTCCTTTTTAGAACGACTCACAAACTACCAGAATGCGAGGCGCACTCCCTCTCTACTGCCACCTGACTTCTGAGACGCTCTCTCACAGACTGCCACTCCAATCCCCGCACCTGCTTCGACTCCACCACAATAGCCTGCAGCAATAGCGACAGCCTGTAACTTCCAACATCAGCTGTAACTTCCAACATCAGCTGTAACTTCCAACATCAGCCGTAACTTCCAGCGATTCCAGAAACAGACCGTAACTTCCAGCGATTCCAGCAACAGACCGTAACTTCCAGCGATTCCAGCAACAGACCGTAACTTCCAGCGATTCCAGCAACAGACCGTAACTTCCAGCGATTCCAGCAACAGACCGTAACTTCCAGCGATTCCAGTAACAGACCGTAACTTCCAGCGATTCCAGCAACAGACCGTAACTTCCAGCGATTCCAGCAACAGACCGTAACGTCCAGCGATTCCAGCAACAGGCCGTAACTTCCAGCGACTGCAGCAACATCCAGCTCCCTCCTGTAGCTTTCGGTGATTCCTACACCTGCTTCGACTGCAGTTCATTCCTATATCTTCCAGCTCACCGCTGCAGCTTACAGCGGCTCCAGCTCACTCCTCCAGTCTCCGAGTCTCAGTTCTCACTGATGTTCTGCTAACCAGTTCCAGCGCCCGTTGACATCCGGCTACCGTTGCTAACATCAGATCCCGTCTACACAACTCGTATCAACCCGAGGTATGTCATTTTACCACAAGGACACACGAATTGAATTGTGAAATGCCCGTTCTCGCTCTAAACGATCTTGATTCACAATCCCAATTTCCATACAATTTACCGTTTCATCTTGATAAATGAAACACGATATCCACAGCCTTAAACCGATCATCGTTACCTTTTTGCCTTGTATCTACTTTGTTAGTTGTACGGTCGATTGACACCTCTACCTTTCCGACCGCCTGCATTAGGTTGTCCGTATTTTCCGACAATTAAGTTAGACAGTCTTTAGTCTCGCGTTGTGTCTCGTCTGTTCCCCACAAGAATATTAAATCTCAGGTTTTTATAATAACTAAAAGAGTTCATTACGAGTGAATAGGTAAGTCATAATACATCCCTCCCAAGCCTTTACTCCCAAAAGATTACTAGTAGCTTTTCCTTTTTGAATCGATAGTTAAAGGATCTCTGAATCCTTTCTTTCCGATCGATGGCGTTTTGCAGTTGCTTGCGATGGTTTCATGTCGAAAGTGCCATATATCGTCTCAATGGCCTCTTCTTCGTGAGGTGCATAATTAGAATCATCCAACAAACGATTTCTTATTTGATTAAGACATCTTTTGTGCGTAAATTTAGGATCTTCAATGATGTACAGCATATTTCCGATTCTTTTGTCAAATCCCAGAATGTTTTTTGTACATTTTTTTTTACATGGGGGTCACCACTTATCAAGGCCCGAAGGCAACTCAGGGATAAGGGTTATGGCGTGTACAGTAATCAATGAGATAGTACTGTAGTAATCATTAGTATTGGAGATTTGATAGAGTGTCTTACTTAAGGGGGCGGTTTGTCAGGAGTTTGTTTATGTTGGACTTGAAGACATCCAAGCTGTAGTCAGGTGGGAAACAGGCAAGCGGCAGAGAGTTCCACTGGCGTGCAGTTCTAAGAAAGAAGCTTTGCTCATTGAATCTACATTTGGATTTAGGCACAGATAAAGAGTGGGGAAAATTATTGACAGCAGTTTCAGCCAGACGAGTGTTTCTCGTGAAAGATTGGTGAGGGGGGGGACGAGAGATTGGAGCTCAGACGAGCACCTGCCATGGAAATAACGATAAAACAAAGACAGGCTCGCAACGTCTCTTCTGTGAGAGAGAGGTTGCAGGGAAGAGAAAAGGACATCCCCCACTAAACCACGAAGTCTATTTTGTACTCTGTCAAGGCAGGATAGGCTGTTTTAGCTGCTCTTGCCGAGATGTGGCAGCAGAACTCCATCCTTGGACGTACTTGGCTTTTATACAGATAGTACATTTTGTAGAAAACGTTTTCTCCTGGACCATAGTGTTTTTCAGACACAATAAAGATCTTTATCAATTTTGTTTACTTTGGCAACAATTTTTCAAATACGAGTTTTATGTTTCCACTGGCCATATTGTTGATGGTGTGTTAGGATTAGGTGTCATTGTATAGAGCTGTAAAAACATCTGCAGAGTCGTTTCTAGGCTTGTCTCATGCTGTTTTTGGGGTGCCCGATTTAAAGTGTCGACGAAGCGATTCATTTGATCCGGGTGGTACTAGGGAGTCGTGATTTGATTAATTTAGAAAATCTCACAAAACTCTTTGAAGTCCATGGACGTAAATTACGTGCCGCTGTCACTCCAAACCGGGCAAATAATTCATAGAGGAAATTAATGACTACCCAGTTGCAGTTAAATGGGCTGGTAAACAGCAAAACAAAATAAAATAAATACAATAAGCAACATTTCAGCTAGAATTCGTCACTGTCAACTTCCAGCACGTTTTCTCCAAACCACCTCTGCCAACAGGCATTTTATTAGAAAACTGACCCCATTCCATTTGCATACTGTGCAGTAGAACATCAGATCTCGTGAGATTCCACGAGACTACACCTTATAAATCCATGGCTGCCATCTTTAATTTCTCTGTCTCTCTCTCTCTCAGATCCCATCTGAAGGTAAGTTGTATAACCGCACAATACACACACACGCGAGCACTTTCTTCTTTTATTATTACATTCAACTTTTCACTTATCCTAGTCTCCAGACCACACATGTGGCATGGTGGACTTGGTCGTTTGCCGTGGGCACTTCTACGAAGGGGAGGGGGAGGCTGGACCACTTCATCCCCTTTGGAGCTCTCAGAAGAGGCGTCGGAACCATTGGCATCAGCGCCAGGGAGTACAGTAACACCATCAGGCTGGACTTCTTCATATTCATTGGAGCACTCAGAAGGAGTGCTGTAACTATCGGGGTCAGCATTGGGGTTCGCAGATGTACCATCACGGGAAATAGGACGGATCCATAGGTCATCGTTGGATGATTCACCATTACTTCTACTCGTCAACTAGCACGGCTTGCTCACTGATGATGCCAGTGATTCGCCCTCTTTGAAAGCTGTTGGTGCATCGATTATTGGGAGGCTTCACCCAGACAGTGCCCCCTAACTCATACGGCCCTAGGGTTTCCTACCGATCAGGCAGACGGGCATCAATGTTCTTGATGCGCACTCGATAGCAATGGATTGCATTGGTGGGTGCGCTTACAGCAGTCATACCATCCTTTGGTGTTTATCTATAGACTGCCATTTTCGATCGTGCATTGTTTTCTTGCCGCGATCCTCTTCACGCTTCAATGGCAACGCTCTGCTCTGCCGTTGCCACACGGTACATCTGCACATCTGTTTCTGAGCTGGATCCCCCACTTGTTTATGGAACGTCTGAACTCCCCACTGCAGAAGGCCGTGTCATTGTGTGTGAGGATTTCTTCAGGCGACCCCCTTTCATAAAATATGCACTCCAATGCACGGATAACACTGGAGACATCCTTTCTTATTAACGGGCGCCAGATCGCGAACCTTGTCGGTCCACAATCGATCAGGGTGAGGAAGTGCTGGCCGCCGTAGTGGGTTATGTCCATACCCAGTCGGCTCCAAGTCGCGTCTACTCCCAGCTGACCTTTCCACCATCTGGCCGGGGCGGGGTCGATTGAATGGCATGTTTGGCATTCCTTGACCACCGCTTTCACTGCACTTTTGGACACCGACGAATTGGACAACTGCACAAAATAACATGTCCGTCTCACTCCAGGGTGTCGACTGAAGTGGTGTATCTTCCTAATTTCATTCGCCACCTCAATAGAGGCGACACATAATGGTACTGTATCGGCTTTCTTCTTCATGGTGTCATAACATCTCTGTGGCACCCGAGTAAGCCTATCAGCAAGGTTGCAATTTGAAGTGACTAGTACCGCATACACAGACAGGTTGTACTCTGTTACCAGCTTTTTTACGGTCTCTAACCTCCGTCTGATCAGCATCTCACTGACTGCCTTAGTTCGCACCCTGGTCTTGCCTGTAAGTGTGTCTGATATCCAGTGGTACACGCATAGCGGGTCGTGTGTATGCGTAATTTCTGGACTTTTATCACCGCATCGATCTTGGCCAGGTTGATATAAGCAGCGTCATTCGCCGGTTGCAACCAGGAGGCGTCCTCAATCACAGCCCCATTCTTCTCCAACAGCACACCAATTACCAGAGAGCTCACATCCACCCACACGTTCAGTTTGTCTCCCTGCACACACCAGTCTCTTTTGTGCGGGGTCATCCTGCTTTACTCTTGTAATGGTCTCCTTCACCATGCAAACCAACAGATCGCCGGCTTTTTCATCATCCCAGCCTATGGTGACTCCGCTTGCCCTCCTTTTTATGATGCCTGTTGCCATACGAGTCCATCCATACCCTGGTAGGTGCCCCACAAGCTTTCCACAAAGGGAGAATACTGCTCGCCTCGTGAAGATATCGGCACTTCAAGAACTGCAGTTTCGCGCCTCCATTTCAAAGTTCCTCGCTCCTTTCGAACGTTCAGGCTTAAGACACGGACGCCATTCTCCAAACGTTCTGGGTCCTTGCACGTCAAATCAAACTCAGCCAGTTTGGACCTTGCAAGTGATGATGGCACAATGTCTTCGTTCGCATATATGCCATCAAGGTACGCCAATGTCCCATCTTTTATTGTTTCTTCCTGTGATGGCCTTCATTATTTGGGGTGCCACGTTCAGCCCGAAGACTAGTCTGGTAATGCAGTACCTCCTGCCAGCAAACACCATCGTCTGAAATGGCCACATTGTTTCACTGATTTGGACCTGCAGGTATGCTTTCCTTAGATCCAGCAGAGACACAGTGTAACCCTGCTGGCGCCACTCTCGTAACTTGCTGGCACAAACGTCAGCATCTGCTGTGAATGCATCAATTCAGTTCACGATAGTCCATCACTGGCCTCACCTTTGCTTTGTTTTGTTGAGCGACCGCCATCAACGGAATCAGGTGTCTGGAAGGTCCAAGTTTCTCATAGGGGTAGGGAATTAACCAGCGATCCTTGATCCAATCACGAAGTTCCTCTTCGTATGCAGGCCTCATTTTGGTCGCGCACATGGTACTCTGTTACCTCATTTTGCAGTTTGGCTGGTTCCAGGTTTTCCGACCACTTCCATACGGCTGTCCAAGCCTTCTGCTGCTGGTCAAATTCGACAATAAAGTCTGGCTGATCAATCTTCACAGCAGCGCACACTGGAACCTTCTCCTGAATCTGTACCTCCCCCCTCTGCGTTATGTGAGCCCCACCTAGGGCTCTGATGGCATCATAGTCTAGAAGCAGGTCAAAACTCAGCAGCTCCTCGAGTACTACCAGCGCTTCGACGTTAGCCGAATTTCCAGTTCTAGTGCGCATATTAACAGCGCCCACCCCGCAACATGTCCGCGCCGCTCCACTGAGGGTGATTACTCTAGTAGTCTTCTTCTTCTTCTAAGTGCGGCACCCAGAGTCGAGGAGTGCTGAGCACAATGTCTCATTGATATAGACCTGAATGGTCGGAAGCGCCTCGTCTAATTTCTGTTTGGGGAAGAGGTCGACGCTAGCACCTTGTCCCCGACTCCGTTTCCCGAACAATCCCGGGCCATATTACATAAATCAGAGACAAGCTCGCAACGTCTCTTCTGTGGGAAAGAGGTTGCAGGGAAGACAAAAAGGCATCCCCACTAGGTTATTGAGTCTATTTTGAACTCTGTCACGGCAGAATAAAAATAAAGACACGAACAACAGGTTCAGGCAGAAAAAATCTATTGCTCATGAAAGTGAATACAAAGAAACGTTGTCGGGATTTACTATTATTAAGTATTATATAGTGTGTAGTCTTACGTTTTGTCGCAATAATTTCTGATGAGAATAATAGACTCGGAGTTTTTATTATGATTAAAAAAGTTCATTACAAGTGAATGGATTACTGATAATAACATAGACAAAATGGAAATGAATGAAAAGAGTTATCATGGTGAATATTCTTGTCGTAGTTGCTTATCTGTTTGAAAATTATATTCCTTTATTCTATTTTCGACCGTATAACCATGATAACAGAAAACTAAAGATGAAAAATAGAAATGTAAATAAATAGTTACTTGTATCAGTGTGGCCCAAGAACTAATTGCATTTTTATATGAATCATATGCTGTGAGAAATGTAAAAGAAAAGTTATTAAAAAATAAAGAACAGCTAAAAGTATGAATAACATAAGACCATTCAGTGGTTTTAATGCTAAGCTGCTATTCCTTTAATTAATTATTCGGGAATATCTCCGGAAAGTAAAACGAGTACTTGAAGGAAAAGGTCTGCATTTAGATTGAAAATATAGTGTAGTATATAGATAATAGCAAGAACGAAAATATGAAATAATACCGGTGATACATTTATTAAGAAGAATATCATGATATGGGAGTAGCTGTTAGCGTAAAAATGAAACCACCTGTTTGAATGGCTGTTTGATGAGAAGTTACTGAGCAGTAAAAAGAAACGTAAAGAAGGAATATTTTCTGGAAACACGCATTGCAACAATCTCTAAATAAAATCTTAAAGACACGGTTCTTTCACATATCTATCCAAAAACAGATCCTCTTCTAGAATAACAGCAAACATATCTACTAGTATACTAGCTGGCATACAACACACTTTCAGAAAATCTTCATAATCACGAACACTTCCAAAAGAAAATAATCGATAGAAAACACGTAAATACAAATTTAATATTATATTTTACTAAGTAGACCTAGTATAGAATTTAATACGATATGGGAACCGTTAACTATGAATTATAGATAATATATACAGTAATAAGTAAAAAAAACAAAAAAATGACAATAATGTGTATAAATATATGCAGTAATATCTCCTATATAATATTTTGATTGCAGAAATTTTCCTCTGGACCAAAGAACCGTAGGTTTCCAACAACAGATGCCGCATACAAATTTATTATGTCTAGAATATTAGCCACTATCTTATATAACTTTAAAACGCTGTTTTAGACACATTTAACCGATATGATAAAATCCTACATTTTATCCTAGGAGCAATATCATCACAATCGCAACCACCTTTAGAGGAATCTAAAAGAAAAGTTATTAAGAAGTAAAGAATAGTTAAAGTATGAATAACGTAAGACCGTTCTGTGGTTTTAATGGTAAGCTGCTATTCCTTTAAATAATTATTCGGAAGTAGTTCCTATTTTTCCCTCTAAATGACAAGTACTCGTACCACTCCCAGTCATCACCGGGAGGTATTCTGCACTTGGGACAGATATGGAGTTTCACCCTTCGTTACTAGGCCATAAACTCATTGACATAATACACTAAAAAATATTTTAATTTATGCAGGTTCCACATTTACGTGCATAGAGCCAATACGATATTGATTATTTTATTGTACCCAATATATAGTAGTGATTTCAAAAGTTAAAAAACTGACTTGAGTACCATCAGATAGAATCGAAGCCAAAACATATAGCTTGCCAGTCTTATTCGTTTCCATCAGTACTATAACCTTACGTATAAAAAAATAATGTTATAAAAGATATAAACGTTTATTTTCGGATGCCTAGAGAAGCACTTTAAGCCGACTTACGCTTGCCAAGTTCCAATTTTTTTTTCAGTTTTCACCCGTTTTTGCGGCTAAAGATCAAATCGAATTTGTTCAACAGGTTCAAATGCTCAATCTGTTAAGTTTCAAGTCTGTAGACCAAAGTGACATAAGAGTTTGGTAGACACCGTTTCTCAGACAGACAGACAGACAGACAGACAGACAGACAGACATATAGACAATGTCATTTTTATATGGAGAGAGTTTTTCTTTAATGAGTATCAATTTTGAATGAGTTTGGAAAACTTCCGATAGTGTCTTTTCATTACATAAACCCACTTTAACATTATGTTTGATAACAAAGGTTTTGGAAAATTAACATTTATCGCCTTTTAACAAGCATAGAAATAAAACAACAAAATACAGCCAGAAAAAATGAACGAATATTAAATCTGTGTAAATAGAAAGAGTGAAAATAAGGTTGGATAAGACATTAAACTGTATTTTTTATACAACCGGATTCTTTGTTGGTTTGGGCGGCTTTCTAAAATCACAGCACGATTCTAAAATCCAAAAAGGATGTCGATAACTATTAAAGTAGAAGTTTATTTAATTTATCTCCTCCCATTAGTATTATATGTCCTTGATTGTGTCATATGGACTAAACGACTAACCAATCGCATTGAGGTTTCAAAATCTCGTAATGCGTTTGATTACAGGACAACGCCTGATGAAAAAACCCAAAATATCCACCCTCCGTCAAGCTTCCTACCCCCCTTCTATCTAATAAAATCAAAAGTAAAACCCTTAAACCTTTTGGCCATGTCAAACGATTAACCACTGTCCTGTCAAAGTTCCTATGTATAATGCCTCCCCACGGGATAGAATTAGACACGAAGGTCGTTTTTTTTTAACGTGGAGAAAAGGAACAGAAATAAACATTGCCTGGGCGTGAAGGATTTCGCCTCCATTGAGAGAAAACAAGAAATTGAAGTACAGCATCTGAAGAACAGATACTACACTTTGATCTTGTTTATATATTTTATTGCTTTTAAAATTTTGTAAATACAATTAAGTAAAAAAAAAAGATTTTCAAACAACAAAATTAGGCACAAGGCCCTACAAGAAATTGGGGAGGGGAAGGGTTCAGGGTCTTTGTGACTAAAGTGATTAAAAAGTAATAAATGTAGACTTTGGAGTCTTACTCTTGACTGGCAACATTTACCAAAATACCCCATTCACTCTATGGATCTTAAACTAACTAATAAATCCCCAGCGTTTAAGAATCAAAACCATATTTACAAATTATAAACAGTTGTCTGTGTGTTTGTGTATGCATTTTTTTTTTAAATATATTAATTTTGTGTGTGTGTGTGTGTGCATGTGTGAATCTTGACCGGAAGGCCAAGAACAGTTTGAGATCCTATTAGAAAAAGGAGAAGATAGAGAGAAAATGTTTTCACCTCTTGACAGTTGGGCATCCATGAATCAACTTGAAGGAATGGCGAAAAATAAGTCACGTGGGTTCGCAATCTGCACCAAGCGGAAAATGCGACTCATGAATGATTTTTATACAATTGTCATAACCGAATACATAGGTCATCATATGATGGCTCTATCCGTACAACGGAAATTCATTTAGTATATATAGTGATACTGACGAACATTAACGAAGGCGAAACACACATAAAAAGAATATTTATTTTAATGATAAAATTATCTCCCTTAAAGGAATGCGTGGGAATCATAGCTTTTCAATGAAAAATGTTAAATGCTTACGTTTTTTGGTGTAAAAGCGAAAAGAAAAATACAAAATAAGGATCAATTCGGAGTTTACTTAACAAATAATTATAATAACACAATTATATTTACTGAACAAACTCATTATTTAGCCATATGATCGCCATAATGTTATATCATATATCAAAAAGTCTCGTACTCATGAAATTAGTCCATTTTTTTATTAGTGGCACATAAACTACCATTGTTGCATGACAATCATGACAATAAAGGGGGGTTTTGATCAGGAAACATAAATACAGCATTATTTAACTGCAAACATTTAACAATGTCCTTATTTTTATTTATTTATTTTTTATTTATTTATTTTTTATTTTTTTATTTTTATTTTTTTGCCGTAAACGATCTCACGGAATTTAGCGAATTGCCATTACAGTATTTTGAGAGTAGACAGTAACTTTATCCTATAAATCCCATAATGTTCTTTCAAAATATCTATCAATTGACATACCAAGTATATGGGCATGTACGTACACATCTACTTAATAATACGCTGTGATATTTCATATTCATAGGTGCAGATTACCATAAAGCTTTCGATGGGATTTGGCGTTTATTGTTTTTTTTTTTTGTTTATTTGTTGTTTTTTTTTGCGTTGGATGTCCGAACTGACGTAGACTGATTTGCATTATATGAGAAAAATTGGAAGAGTCGTTGTTATACATGAAAGCAAAGTCCCGTCGTAGCAAAAGAAGCGTCTTATTTAATCAAGGTTCGCAATTTTTCTTGAAAAAACCTTCTGATAGGCGGATTTAATTTAACTCATTCAGATAATTTCATAGGATCAACAAATAAATCTAAGATAATGATTACCTATATAATGACATCTGCCCGTGTTATTGATCTCTTATCCGTGAAATGCACATGACAATTTGTCTAGCTATCAAGTCTATCAAAGGTCACTCGGGTCGACCTACTAATATATATATATACTAACAGACCACCTGGCGTTACTCGGTCGTAAAGTACGCATAAATATTATATTATAATTAATACAGAAACTGAGGAATGCACATGTGAATATTATGGGTTTTTTTTCTAAACAGTTCACTTGTAAGTTGAAAAGAAAAAAAAATACCCGAGCTGAGATCGAAACCCAAACCTAAAAACACTGCGTTACGACATTTACAAAGTGTTTTCAACAAATCTTATTCGATACATAAAGAAGCTGTTATGTTTCTCGACCGCGCATGCACAGTCGTGAAACATTTGACAAACAGATAAAAATTAATTTACCATAAACAAACAGATAAAAATTAATTCACGATCCAATTTGCTAATTTTGACTACTAGTAGACGGGTTTGTTTTTTTTTTTTCGGATGAAAACTGATTAAAACGTTTTCCACATGTCTGAATATCCTATATACCAAATTTCAAGTCTGTAGATAAAAAATTCGTTGAGT
This sequence comes from Euprymna scolopes, assembly GCF_053919585.1. NCBI lineage: Eukaryota > Metazoa > Mollusca > Cephalopoda > Sepiida > Sepiolidae > Euprymna > Euprymna scolopes. Next base: position 63,944,750 of record NC_136490.1, read on the forward strand.
ATATAGGTTGAGAAGTGCCCTCTTTCACACACACATTTTCACTTTTATATATATATACTAGCACGCAGCCCGACCTTGTCCGGTCCTAAATTACTGATAAATATCAGATTTTAATTAATGCAGAATTCTTATTTAATATATGAAAAGCTATATGTCTGTCTGTTTCTCTCCTATATTTTCCAACTCTATATCTTCCGAAACTAAAAGTCGCAGAGCGGCGCTAGGGGTCTCAAATGATTGGATTTTTATGGACCATTCTTTTTATGGCCGTTTTTAAGGGGTCAAAATGGGTCAAAACTGAAAAAATCGTTACACATTTTGTACATTCATCTTAGTTTATTTTTAGTTTTTAGTCATTTCATACGCATGTCACGTTGGTACATTTGTAACGTCACGAGCTTTTAACGCTACAGTTTTGCTTTCGGTTTCGATTCTAGCTAATGGCACACAGATCCATTTTTTTTTTTTTTTTTTTACTTTTAAAATCACGACTCTATGTACGAAATCTGGACAAATTGAAATATCATAATGAAGCGTATTTTATAGCTACGCAAAGCCGCTCCCCCTCCTGACGATTCCCACGTACAAATTTTTCAAAATCTTAGCAGCCGTTATTTGCGGATAAAAACAGATTAAAAAGGTTTTCTCGTCTGAATAATCTGTATACCAAATTCAAATCGGTAGATAAAACATCACTGAGTATGTTAGTTTAGAAGTGTCTTCGCACACATTCTCACTTTTATAGTGTATATATATATATATATATATATATATATATAATAAATTCCACAGCCAAACAACGTCGCAGCTCACAAGAGCCATGACAGTCAAAGAACCGGAAGTCCAAGACTCGAGTTTCGCCCTCATTTGGGCTCATCAGTTAGACACATCCGAACTCAGGATTCGAAACCCGAGCCTCTTGCATGCAAGGCAAGCATTCTGCCAACTGAGCAAACGCCCTGCACACAAGAATTCTATTAACCAACACAGATCAAGCAAACCGCGCCGAAATCCGACTGTGAAATGAACCTACCTCGTATCGACAAGGGACGCGGTCATCCAACCAGCTAATAACCTCAAGCCGACGTCTCACAAGTAGGAGTTTCAACTCGAAAGGACGATGCCATCCAACAATACTAACCAAGCGAGCAACTTATGATAGGATTTTCAGAATGTGAGAGAATGTATATAATAAATTCCACAGCCAAACAACGTCGCAGCTCACAAGAGCCATGACAGTCAAAGAACCGGAAGTCCAAGACTCGAGTTTCGCCCTCATTTGGGCTCATCAGTTAGACACATCCGAACTCAGGATTCGAAACCCGAGCCTCTTGCATGCAAGGCAAGCACTCTGCCAACTGAGCAAACGCCCTGCACACAAGAATTCTATTAACCAACACAGATCAAGCAAACCGCGCCGAAATCCGACTGTGAAATGAACCTACCTCGTATCGACAAGGGACGCGGTCATCCAACCAGCTAATAACCTCAATCGATACGAGGTAGGTTCATTTCACAGTCGGATTTCGGCGCGGTTTGCTTAATCTGTGTTGGTTAATAGAATTCTTGTGTGCAGGGCGTTTGCTCAGTTGGCAGAGTGCTTGCCTTGCATGCAAGAGGCTCGGGTTTCGAATCCTGAGTTCGGATGTGTCTAACTGATGAGCCCAAATGAGGGCGAAACTCGAGTCTTGGACTTCCGGTTCTTTGACTGTCATGGCTCTTGTGAGCTGCGACGTTGTTTGGCTGTGGAATTTATTATATACATTCTCTCACATTCTGAAAATCCTATCATAAGTTGCTCGCTTGGTTAGTATTGCTGGATGGCATCGTCCTTTCGAGTTGAAACTCCTACTTGTGAGACGTCGGCTTGAGGTTATTAGCTGGTTGGATGACCGCGTCCCTTGTCGATACGAGGTAGGTTCATTTCACAGTCGGATTTCGGCGCGGTTTGCTTGATCTGTGTTGGTTAATAGAATTCTTGTGTGCAGGGCGTTTGCTCAGTTGGCAGAGTGCTTGCCTTGCATGCAAGAGGCTCGGGTTTCGAATCCTGAGTTCGGATGTGTCTAACTGATGAGCCCAAATGAGGGCGAAACTCGAGTCTTTGACTTCCGGTTCTTTGACTGTCATTGCTCTTGTGAGCTGCGACGTTGTTTGGCTGTGGAATTTATTATATACATTCTCTCACATTCTGAAAATCATATATATATATATATATATATATATATGAATCCTAGCGTGGATGAAACGCGGAATATTCTGTATAGCTTAATTGCCATGTATATTTTATAACTTACTATATATATGTCTATTTTTCGAAATTTGGAGGCTTGCTTATGATGGATTCTTTGTTTACTAATTGTCTCATGTGTCTTTGTATTTTATTTTAGGAGAAAAATCTTTACTTTTTATGTTTTTAAGAAAATTTCAACAATGGTGAGTGCAACTTTTTTTTTCTGTAAATAATTCCACGCTTTATTATTTTCAGTTTTTTTTTTTTTTTTTTTTTTTGTTAAATGAAAACTTATAAACTGTTATTTGCGCATTTGTCAAAGATGGACGAACCACCCATTAAGTATGGCGCAGTTTTAGAACCCAAAACAATGATTCTTACAAGCGCAGTGCTATAAGTCTTTTGAAAAACTACATTAGAAATGAATTTCGTAATTTGTATAGCTTCTGTTCCTCTCAAACAAGGCATCTTGCCACTGAAACTGTAAGATGATATTGTGATAGACCACAGATTTATAGAGGGCGGAACCTCAATGGGGAGTTGAACAGTAAGATGTTTGGCCATATAATATTGATGTCTGCATGTTGGCACAGTTATGGAAACATGGAACAAGGAAGAAATTCTAAAGAGAAACGATCCAAGAATATATGCTATTAAAGTATAAAATCTTTAAACATCTAGACATTCATTCAGTAAAAGGATGGTATTTTGCGTTGGATGGGCTTGGGGTATTTACGTTGAGGGGGTAAGTAAGTTTATCGATGCACATTTCGTGGAAGCACTTGTAAGACAAGCACAGGGATGCAAATCCGTGGTGATGTGACAGACACTGGAGTTTGGTAGACAGTGTTGTACCTATTAGGTTAAAAATTCACCAATTCATTTTCGATTGTATTACTGGTGACGTAAAAAAAGGTTGAATACTGATATTTACCTGAAGCTAAAGAGTTCTTAGGTTCCTTCATTGTTGACTGAACCTAAGAACAAAAGAATTGATACGAAATCTAAAAGCTCATGAGACAAAAAATTAACGCAGTCTCCCACAGTAGATAAATAAAAAATACAATTTTAAATTGCTAAAAAACATGACCAAAAGCACTTCAAGAAGGTGGTCTATTTACCATGATTCTTATTTGTAATGAATGGAAGCCACACGTTGTTGCCATCGAGATTGGATCACTGATAAAACGCCAGAACTTGCAGAGAGGACTAGAATAGGGGGAAAACTATGGATGCACTGGAAGTTTTTTGTTTCATTCGACTATGGAAATGTCCACCACGCAAATAGGAAGTTGATCAGTAGCATGTTTGATCACATTACATTGTATGTTCTGGAAACATAGAGTGAGGAAGAAATTCAAAAGGCATGCGATCCAAGTATATATATATATATATATATATATATATATATATATATATATATATATATATATATATATATATATATTAGTAAAATAGTTCATAAGGATTTATTCAGAGTTTACTTAAATAGTTCCAATAACACAATTATACTTGCTAAACAACTTCATTGGATGTCTGCATGTTGCCACAGTTTTGGAAACATGTTCGACAGATTTTACTTGCCAGGACTTAAGACATGACGTCATTTTTAAGTGCACGGGCCTGAATCTATATTTACGTGGGTCACGGCAGGTGCACAAACCACAATGACTCATGAAATCTTCAACGGCAACGTTGGGAGTTGGGGAAGCAATATGTTTAGACAAGCTTCTAAGAATTACCTTCACTCCTGATCTAAAATGGAACACTTACATCAAATCCGTTGCCAAGGTTGCGAGAAAAATTGTTGGGTCATTCTGCCGCTCCAATATGACAACATCTACCTGTAAAAGAGCTAAGTAGGTCCTAGAATGAAATACTGTTGCCACATCTGGGCAGGAGCTGCTCGGAGCATCCTATTCTACCTTGACAAAGTTCCAAAACGACTTCAAAACCTAGTAGGTCATGACCTTTTCTCTTTTCTGTGGCCTATTTCCCCACAAAAGAGACTTGGTCTATCGTTATTTTCATTACACGCGCTCACCTGAGATTCAGTCTATATTTCCCTTGCCAAACTTTCATAAACAACACTCGACTATCTGCTACCACTCTCAACAATCCCCACTCTCTAACAGTTCCTAAATCTAAACGCAAATTCCATGAACAAAGCTTATTTCCTAGAGCTGTTCACATGTGGAACTTTGTTTTGCTGGCCTGCTTTTCGGGTGATTTCAACATGGTTGTCTTTGAGTCCAATGTAAACAAGTTCTTGTTAAATAATTAAATCATACCCAATTTTCACCACTAACAATTACTATGCTGTTTTACTAGTGACCATCCTTCAATCTTTAACCCTTATCCTCGAGTGGCTTTCTGTTATGAAAAGGGACAAACCCCAGTGAGAAAGACGGGAAACTAGATAAGTTTGAAAATGATATTTGGAAAAGGTTAAAAGATAAGATATTTAATCCTAGTAATGTAGTCTATTGTGCATTATTTTAGAAATAACTGGATATTTAGTATGTCAGTTAAAAGAATGGACAATACGAGTTTAGAAATAATAATTAACAAATAGGTTAGATATTGAACAATTCAAATTGGGTACATTTCCCTACGCAATAACTCTGTCAATTTTCAGTCTACAGACTCGAAATTTAATATACAGAGTATTGAGACTTGGGAAAATCTTTGTTATCGGTTTTCGGTCAGAAATTTGGCTGTTAACGATTTGACCTTTGAGAAATCTACCAAACTCCTCCGCCAATTTTGGGTCTAAACACTTGAAATTTTAGATATAGTTTCCTTGGACATGGATCTAACTTAATAACTTGATTTGAGCCCAAAACAATAAATGTTAAGGGGTCATAATAGGAGTCAAAGCTTTAAAAATTTTGACATCTGCGGTCTCTACCAAATTACTCAGACAATTTCTCGTCTAAACATTTGAAATTTGACATAAAGGGTATTCAGAGATAGGGCAAACTTTTTAATCGGTTTGGGTCGAAAATTTTTAGTTACCAATATATAAATATATGTATGTATGTTTGCATGTCTGCCTAAAACTTTCGACTAAGGCGACGGATTTTCACAAGATTAGTATCGTTTTGAAGTTCGACTTTTCAGACGACAAATACCCAAAAATTGCAAAAAACATTAATTTCTTCACCCTCAACTGAGCACTTTTCTGCAGGGTGGGGTCGCTTTTTTCGCCGATATTTTCGAAAGCCATCCCTTCTTTTCGATTGTCTTGCCTTAATTAAAACCATCGTCACTTCCGGTTTGGCGGTGGTCATAACAGCAAAGACGTCACGTTTTTTCCCGTCCTTTTCCTCCTTCGCGCCTGCGTTCTTATGACCACTTTTTTTTTTTGCTCAACACACGCTAGTATATATATATATATATATATATATATATATATATATATATATATATATATACACACACACGACGTAACACTTTGTGCCTTAATAAGTGGCGATTTCCTTGTAAAAAAAAAAAGGGTGGCGGTGGTGAAGTGCACCTTTAGCAATATTTAGACGTGAGTATGTATTTTGCCACTATTACACATCTATATGCTAATGCTTATGCATTTGCAGAATATTATGGCCGGTTGTTAAAATGAAACCGGTATTTTTATGTGAAAAATAACGTTTTATTAGTTTTTTTAAACAAAAGTCGTGGTTTTAAAATTCAGAGAAATAATTAAAAGATGAATTTATTTTTTTACACTGGAATCACCACATTGTCAAGGCCAAGAGGCCACTCGAGAATAAGGGTTAAAGAATGTACAGTAGAAATTGGACAATATAGTAATCATTAGTAATGGAAATTCAGTAAATTTGTTAACTTATATGGAACGGCACATCAAGAACTTGTTTACGTTAGACTTGAACACAACCATATTGTAGTCAACCGGAAAGCAGGAAAACGGAAGACAATTCCACAGGCGCGCAGTTCTAAGAAAGAAACTTTATTCATGGAATCTACGTTTAGGTTTAGGCACAGATAAAGAGTGGCGAGAATTATTGATAGTGTTTTCAGCTAGACGAGTGTTTCTTGTGAAAGTTTGGCGAAGGTGGACCATAGACTGGAGCTCAGTCGAACACTTTCCATGAAAATAACGATACATCAGAGACAAACTCGCAACATTTCTTCTGTGAGACAGAGGTTACAGAAGTCTATTTTGAACTCTATCAAGGAAGGACAAGTCCTTTCTAGCAGCTCCTGCCCAGATGTGGCAACAGTATTCCATCCTTGGACGTACCTGGCTCTTATATAGATAGAGAATTGCATCAGCAGTGAGATATCTACTGGATCAATAGAAAGATCCCACCATTTTTCCAGCGGCCTTGGCAACAGATTTGATGAACGTGTTCCATTTAAATCAGGATGTATTTTTATTATATTTATACAAATGATTTATAAAATTGGAGGAAAGATCGACTTTTACAAAAAAGAAAAAAATAGAAAGCCAGCTATCAATGTAATCATCATGTTAGTAGCAACTAAAACTGTAAAAAGAACATAAAAATGTTTTATTATCGACATTCTAACTGTTCGACAGATTTTGCGTGCTAGGTCTTCAGACATTTTTCAGTGTAAGGGCCTGAGCAATATTTACGTAGGTCACGGCTAGGCGCATAAACCGCAATGATTCAAAACGTGGAATCTTTGACGGTAGTATCGGCCACAGACAAATGATCCCCTCCCTTATCCCTACGGACAACGTCGACTGTAGCAGACACGGTGTGTTTCGCAAGCAAGGAGATGCCTTTCTCCCGGGAATTTCTACATGCTGAAAAGACATTGAAATCCCTAGCCAGCGCTGAAGGTAAAAAGATGCCGACGCTATGCGTCATGCTCAGTATGGCCAACCCTCTGATATCTTGGCTGCTGTGCGCAATGCTTTCGACATTCATGAAAAAGGTTAGTTTTAAGGCCTCTAACGCAAGAAAATTGGGACCTTCCCTTGCATTATGGTAATAGTTCATCTAGAGAAGAGTCTTTGTCCTTGACGAGTTTTGCTCCCAGTATGGCTCTCTCCACAGCATCCAGTGTTTGCCAGACAGAGTTCTTGGAATCGTCCGAAAGTCTTATGAAAGTTGTGGCGAAAGGGGCATCCGAAAAGTTAATGGAGTCTTCAATGTTTCTGACGGAGTTCAGAGGTTTCAAATTCCTCTGCTATTGAAGAGAAAAGTATGTGCCAAAAAAAGACAGGTGGCTAACTTTACAAATGTATTTTCTTTTCGCGAGAAGAAGCTGATTTCTCATCTTCTTCCCTAGTTCATCCCTTTCTCTTGTAGCAGATTCAGAGGAAAACTGCTTCTGTGGTAACAGTATTCAAGAATTCTGGCGAAAGAACTGACCCATCAAATTATCGCCCCATTAGCCTCCTCCCAATTTTCGCCAAAATATTTGAGACTATAATCAACCATGCTCTAGTCCGGCACCTTACAGATGCTAAACTTCTCACTGACAAACAATATGGATTTAGACAAGCCCGTTCCACAGCTGACATCCTCACTGTAGTCTCTGAACGTATATACCATTCACTGGACAAAGCGGGGGAGGGCAGAGCAGTAGGTCTAGATATATCTAAGGCTTTTGACAAGGTATGGCATGGTCTCCTCAGGAAAATTAAATCATACGGTATCACAGGTAGAATACTTAGCATAATTAAATCCTTCTTAGATAAGAGAAAAATCTAGGTTGTCCTCGACGGTCGTACATCTAAACAATATGATATAAATGCGGGAGTGCCTCAGGGGTCTATCCTTGGGCCTCTATTGTTCCTAATATTTATTAATGACCTCCCCGACAAAACTGCCTCTGAGATAGGTATATATGCTGATGACACCACACTCTATAACAGGCATGACAGGAAAACAAATGAACACATAACTAAAGAAATGGCAAAAACACTAGAGGATGACCTCCAATCTGTAGTGGAATGGGGACATAAATGGATGGTCACATTCAATGCTGCCAAGACAAAACTGGTTTCCTTCAATAATTACAAGACACCTTCTCTGCCACCAATAGCAATGGCCAGTGACTCCCTGTCTGAGAGTATATCTTTCAAACTGCTTGGCCTAACGTTCACAGGAAACATGAGTTGGAACAATTATATTGAAAACATTGCCAGGGCCGCGGCGAAAAAGGTAGGCTCTCTCTACCGTGCTAGAAAACTACTGACACCTGAAAGTATCCTGTGTCTCTATAAGGCCACCATTCGCTCATGTATGGAGTATTGTTGTCACATTTGGGCTGGTGCATCTGCTGCTAGTCTCTCGCTCCTAAACACGGTTCAAAAGAGAGTCGCCAATCTAATAGGCCCTGAACTGGCATCTAAGCTTCAGCCTCTGTCCCATCGACGAAACGTTGCATCCCTCTGCCTGTTCTACAAGCATTTTAATGGTAAATGCTCTGACGAACTGCAGACATTTGTGCCTCCACGACGTAGACACCCTCGACAAACCCGACAGGCAGCTAAATCCCACCCCCACACAGTAGAGATCCCTAGATGTAAAAGATCTTTCTACTCCAGTAGTTTCTTCCCCAGAACCGCTAGACTCTGGAATTCCATTCCAGGTCCCTGCTTCCCTAACTGTACTGACATGCAGTAACATGCAGTTCAAGTATAACGTGAACCGACATCTTGCTGCCCAAATCCCAACATAGTGCCCCTGCAGTTGCTGCCCCTGATAGTAGCCCCCTACACCAAAGTGGCAATGTGCCTTGTTTGGGGTGAAAATGTGATAAAAAAATGAGTAGAGTAGTATAGGCGCGCGCGTGTGTGTACAGTTATCTATTTTGGTGAATTTGGTGTGGGGAAATGTTTTGTTTCAGGTATTAGTATGAGGGCTGCTGTTTACAGAGTGGGGTTAGGCTCTTCGTGTGCAGTTGTTTCGGGGGTTATAGTTGGCTGTGTGCGTTTGGGTTTTGGTGGTGTCGTGTATGGTGTATTCTCAATGGGCCAACCTTGTCCTCCTTCCCATACTCTTAATCCTTTTTTGTTTGTTTGTTTGTTTGAGGAACCAGGAGGGGGAAGTGAGTCTATGTGTTCCTCCTTCTCCCACATCGGAAGAGTTATGTGTTTTTTATTTCTGCTTGTTATGCATGAGGACTTTTACTGTTGCTGCTGTTGTCATTGTTTCTACTGTTGGTGCTGCTGCTGCTGTTGTTGTTTCTGCTGCTGTTGAGTAGACGATGAAACCATGATAAAAGGGATTGTGTCCTTTCATCCTCAGCTCACCACCATTTTCCACTTCTCTTTGGCCTCTCCCCAAGGTTTTGTCGACCTTGGGCTGGTGTCAGAGCTGAAGTTAAAGGAGTAGCTGCAACTGACTTTCGTACTTGAGTTGTATCAGCCTGTGGTGCTGGTTGACGGAGAAACTGTCTATATAGTCTTTCTTCTGGTAAAACCAACATAGTTAACGACGGCCTTCCACCAGCACCATCACGTCCCAATCTTTATGCATCAGCGCTGTTGAAATTGTCTGATGTGATGATGACTAGTGATGATGATGATGATGATGATGATGATGATGATGATGATGATGATGATGATGATGATGATGATGATGATGATGATGATGGAAAGCAAAAGCATTAGGAAAGGTTTTATGGTATCAATTTAATACACGCACACATTTATTTGTGGATATTGATAAAGAAGAATTCTATTTTATTTCATGATAATTTCTGTTCACATAAACGTTCATTAAAAAGAACATCTGAATAGACTACCCCTGTGAAGAAAAGCAGTTAAGCAAATTTCTTTGGATAAAGAAAAACAAGATGGTGGATACAAAGTCAAGTGTCTATTAATTATTGTCCCGGGAATTCGATCACCCCCCAAAAGAAAATCAAATTATTTATTTTTTTCTCATATGAAATGGCAATCGGAAAAAAACCTTGGTTATGCAAAGGAAGGATAGACCGTACCGTGTGAGTGAAGGTGAAAGGTGGAGACACAATGGTGGGTGAAGAGTAGCCGTCAGAGATTATAGATGTAAGAAAGAAGAAGAAAAGATAAGAAAATTTCAAGAACTACATGAGGTTGGTTTTCTGAGAATTGCGAAATGAAGGGTGAAGCCCACCTGATTCTCAATATAATGAAAGGAAAAAATAGCCAGTCCAAGAGAAACGATTGATTTAAGACACACCCTGACAACTTCTGGGGCTTTCACACCAGTCTAAGAAAAACGCTTGACTTAAGACACACTTGGCGGGTGTAGGTTGCTGAAATGTCGATTTCTTTTGAAGCTTCGCTATGTCCTCTTTTTTAATTCCGACGTGGCCAGGGACAAAACCCTGTCGTGAATTGCTTCCCAGGAATCCGCCACCGGCTTCAGTACGTTTCCCTCAATGCACTGCTTGTATTTTGTTAGTTCTTTTTACTGTGGAGGGGACATCTTTTTTCGGTTGCCTCCCCACTCCACACGGACACTGTTTATGGTTCTGTTGGTGAGTTGGTTGTTAGGTTCTACCTTCTTGTGGTTTGGTCTAGTTGGTACGCCCCTTATTTTTAGTGAGCTCTCCCATTTGGGAAGCTCCGAGTATAAGAGTTGTCTTTTTGGGGAGCTGTCTCTGATAGTCCGCTTTCTAGTTGTGTGCCTGCTTAATATTAGAGTTTGCTCCCTGATTTGGGGAGCTGCCCGATTGGGTAACACACTCTTCGTTAGCGTTCTTTATAGGGGTAGTCCTTTCAATTTCTGTAGGGTTCGGATGGTATGCCCCCTCTTTTACATGTTGAGTCTCTTTTTTGTGGGTGTCGTCCTCTTGGGAAGCAGATCCATTTCTACTTCTTTTAGGAAAACGGCCCTTAGATTCGCCGGGTGTTATATTACGGATGAAGTTTAATATCAGGAACTGAATCTAAGGATACACTGTTTGCTGCGGATTTTGGTTCGAGGATTCTTCTGGTTTGTCAGAACTATAGCGAAAGAAATTAAATATATAAATAAAATGAATTAATAACCTTCTCATCTTGGATGTTAACCTCCGACCTTCTTCATGTGGATCCCGTCGAACTCGAAATTCCGTACAGATTTCCGAATCCAACGAGACACACCTGAAATAGGTCAGACCTTACATCAGCTGAAACTTCGTGACAATAACAGTCAAGAGAACAACAGTAGTCCAAATAAGGCAAATTATCAATCCTCATCTCTAAAATTCGAAAACAGCCAATAAACAGTTGTGTGTTTTATTTAATGAAACTTGATTAGATAAACTAAAAGATGCCGTTTAAATACACACGCTATTGCTTATTGTATGATTCTAATGCTTTATTTGTTATTTTTTAAATCTAGGTCGATCGAATTCAATTCGTATCATTCGGAATAACTTCCATCATCATTTTGCTGTGTACGTTGTCTGATGCAAAACCATGTGACATTAAAGCAGATGTTTGCGAATACAAGTTTATTGTTGCGTATCACCTGACAATGACGAAAGGAAAACATCTCATGAAAGCTGTGGATGGTGAACTCTACCCGGTTGAAGTCGTTAACACGAGTGCAGCGAACCCGGTTCCAATAGATGATGTCATCACCTTAGATGGTTACACTGAGTCACGACTTGTTGTGGCGGTTAATGGAACAATCCCTGGTCCGGCGATTGAAGTCTACGTTGGCCAAACTGTAATTATCAACGTTGAGAATCATCTCTACTCTAGTGGCGTTACCATTCATTGGCACGGATTGGAGCAGAAAGGCACGCCGTTTATGGACGGTGTCCCCTATGTAACCCAGTGTCCTATAGGACCTGCACAGTCATTCACGTACAAGTTTAAATTAAACCAAATTGGTACACACTGGTATCATTCTCATATTGGAACGCAAAGGACGATGGGACTTTATGGAGCATTCATTATTAGGGACAGAAAGCCGATGTCTATGCCCGAACATCTTATGGTCATCAGCGATTACAATCATCATTGGGAATCTGATGTAGCTTATCTTAAGATGGTGCATGGTATGTACGTTAATCAAAAGAAAATCGGAAACACACATTCATTGGACGGAGCACTATTCAGTCTTTTTAATTTTCATTCTGGTTTGGTGAACGGACGTGGGCGATTTTATGAGAGACCAGGCGTTCACAACGAAGCGCCAATTGCTAAATTCACAGTTAAACCAGGAACTCAGTATCGTTTTAGAGTAATCGCAGCTGGAGCTCTTTATCCGTTTGAAATATCTGTGGACGGTCATAAGCTTCAGATTGTCTCGTCTGACGGCTGTGAATTGGAGCCACATACGGCTGACATCTTTATCATAAACCCGGGTGAAAGGTTCGATTTTATTATCACAGCCAACCAACCACCAGCGAACTACTGGATTCGTGGGATAACAACAGAATTCGGCAAAAACCACACCTTTGAAGCTATTCTGCACTACGAAGGTTCCCCTGATGAAGAACCGAATTCTGCAAGTAAGAACTGCTCGGAAAATGACCCGTGTGGGGTCTTAAATTGTCCATTTTTGTATTACCCAGTGGACGAACATCGAAAATGCGTCATTTTATCTGAAATTAACTCAGCTGATGATTATGAAGTGCCACGTATCGAAAACGGAAAATGGGAAGAATATTTTCTAAATTTCGCGTTTCCGGGCGAGCCCGGTAACACGCCTGGTTCAGTAAACGGGCGCAAATACCAGGAGCCGTCTGTAAACCCATTATACCAGCCAAACGAAGTAGACACATTATGCGATAAGCAAGACTGCGGAGTTGATCGGATATGTGCCTGTACATATTCTCTAAAACTGAAAAAGGACGATACCGTTCAAATGGTCTTCCTAAATATGGGAAATGGCAAAAATTACCATCACCCGATCCACATGCATGGACACTCGTTTTCGCTTGTAAAAATGGGATACCCTATATTTAATACGACTACAGGAGAAACAATAAACGACAATCAAGACATTGATTGTCGCGGAGATCCAAAAAAGAATTATTGTAACGATGCCACCTGGTCGAACAGCAACTGGGGTGGAGATAACATTCCCGGTATTAAATTAAAAAAAGCCCCGTTGAAGGACACCATCATTATACCCTCTGGCGGGTATGCTGTTATTCGGATCAAGGCTGATAACCCAGGTCTGTGGTTCATGCATTGTCACATCGAAATACACAATATGGATGGAATGGCAATTATGCTGAATGAATCTTTTGCTGATGTGCCCGAGGCACCTGCCCATTTTCCTGTGTGTCGGAGTTTCACACCCGAAGCAATCAGTCGCATACCAATGATGGAAACGAGGGACGGCACGACGACCCCGTTAAATCAAGACCAAACCCCCAAAAACGTAGACCGGAAAGAAGGTAATTGCGATAATACAATTAATACGATAATTTTCTCTCTCCCTTTCTTTCCCTTTCCTTCTCTCTCGCTCCTTATCCTTTTCTTTCTCTCTGACACACATACAAGCATACACATACGTATTAGAACATCTTCCTTAAAATAATTTTGAGCCTTCAATAATATACAATAATTTTAAGATTTACCGTTGACTACTTCAATAAAATTTATATAATGGCGGATATTTCATTCATTCATATATATATATAT
>NC_136490.1:63961057-63966057 GCF_053919585.1 Euprymna scolopes
AACGCAGAATATTCAGTGTAGCTTAATCGCCATATATATTTTATAAATTACTATATATATATATATATATATATATATATATATATATATATATATATATATATATATATATACATATGTAACTACTCCATTTACTCACATAAAATTAATATACGAAAGTATAAATTTATGCGTAAACTTTAAGTATTTATGTTATATATTCTTATCATCGAGTTATCCTTGAGGGGTACCAAATTGAGCTTTCGTTACATTTGAATAAGTTATATAGAGTTCTTCATTTAGGGGCACTTTTTAAATCATTGAGGAGCACTTTTTACGTTTGGGTGTATACACTGTATAACATCAAAGATTCTGTGTGATTGTCTCTAATATAAATGGTTGTGTGTTTGATTATCATAAAGGGAATCGTGTGTGTGACATGTAATTTCTGAACCTACCTCTGTTTCTTCTCGCTGCTGAACTATCTGGAAATTTCTCATCCTGGAGGGAGACTTGATACCTGTTTGACGAAGATTTATCACTCCAAGACGATGAATGTTTTTCATAGATTTTATTTCACTTTTCCCAGAGGTCCTGCAGCAGGTGTAAAGTGAAATCTCTTGTGTGGGCTCTTCTTCACACACGTCAGCGTTCGTCTCCCCCCTCCCCAGTTAAGAGGGGGGACTACGAAAAAACGTCCGTCTTCTTCAAAGCTCAAATCAAATCTCACAGATCTAGCCAACCACGTCACTCATACGTAATTTGGTCAGCTGACCTTTGGTTCTAGTAAACGTGTCTACCTCCACGTTTACTCACCTCTCTCTCTCTCCCTCTCTCTCTCCCTCTCCCCTTCTCTATTCTCTTATAGAGACACAGAGAGAGAAAACAGAAAGAGTAAGAAAGCCAGAGAGGGGGGAGAGATGCTCGTTAACATTCCTCCACCCCTTTTTTATCAAAATGTATGGCAAGCCATACATTTTTAATAACTAACTAACTAAAAAAAATAATTATGTCCGAAGTACATCTTTATTTTTTCACTTTCCGGACTCACCCCTTTTCCAAGAAAGATCAGGCACCAGTACTCTTCTACAACACTATCAACCCTTCTGCTGCTTCTCGAAAGTCTCTCCTCGACATTAACTTGCTTCCAAGTTAGACAAAGATACAGCTTTGCAGATATACATCTTGTCTAGGCGGTCGCATTGTTGGATATTTTCCACTGACTCTGCTCTTTATTTGGACCACTTGGCCAAACAAATGGAGACTCCATTTTCGATCACTTTTTCGAAATGGGGCCAGCATATCGCAATTACGACCAGAACGTCGGATGCTCCATGTTGGTAGTAGCTTTATCGCATGGGGACTCGAACCCCAGACCCTCAGATTAAAAGTCTGATGCTCTACCGACCCAACCATCCCACTCGCGTTCTCGACTTTCAGCATAGGCCTAAGTCCCAGTTTTTTTCCTTTACTGTAATGCCCTTACGTCTTTCTCTGAGTGGTCCTATTACTGGAACTTTGTTCTATTCTATCTACTACTTCGGGACTTCACAAAGCTCTTCTACTAACTCCCTTGGTTGGTCTAAGCCAAGACACGCCTTCACACTGATTCACTCGGAGCCTGTTTGAGTTCCTGGAACCCGACAAGATACGGAATCATCACTCCCTAACTAATGCGCATCGATTTCTAACTAAGTAGCTTTCCCTTTGTGATTTTTCCGCATTCCAAGCAAGTCCCAAGATTCCAACCCAAATATCCCTCACACATTCCTCTAAAAAAATAAAAAAAAAATAATAAGGCTCTATCTTGTCCCTTACGTAATCTGCATCTTTCCCTTTCTTCTATCTCCCCGTGATTAGGTTTGGTACCGACTGTCCAGTCGCTCCGTACCCTGAGGAATAATCGCGACCTCGCACGCCAGACTTTTGTTGGACAAGACTTATTGCCGTTGCTTGGGCCTACGTGGCATCTTCCAACTCACTGGAACCATTAGTATTGTTTTAACAGGGTACTCATCACTCTAAAATAGTATTTCCCCTGCCAAATTTTCTAATTTGTGACAATACCGTGGCTTATAAAAAAAAAAAAAACAACAGAAAAAAACTGCTTTCTACAGCCTAATCGCCTTGTAATTCTCATGAAAAAAAAATGCAACTACGCGCTAAACGTCCCTAAAATATAACTAAACCAACCAAATCTATTCCAAAATAATTTAATTTAATAATACCAATTAAATTCACCCAGCATGGTTTTTTTTTTAAATTTTGGTACCTTTAATTCACAATAGGGTAACATTTTATTTTCCTAAGTACTTGCATACATATTTCATTCATCTTCTCTTGAGCGATTCGTAACATAATGACCACGTCAGCCATTGCACCCCCTCTGCCCCTTACGCCATGTCAGAGGGCATTTCATTTGCTCTCTGAAGTTGATTACAACTAGATCCGCTCACGCTGGACAGAACACATTCCGTTTACTGCTATGTCAGAAAAAACTTTTTTTTTTCCAAAGTCGGTAAGCGCAACCTGCCTTGAAGACACATAGCTTCACGGAAAACATCGGATTTCCACACATGAAGTACTCAAACTTGCTCCATGTTGATTCTACTCGAAATCAACAGAAATCACGATAAAAAAAAATAAAATTCGAATCATTTCCCGAGAATAATGAAATTAATAACTACCCATGTAATTCAACACCTCTCCAAAATTCTAACATGCTTGCCACAGAAATTAAATTCCATTCACGCCCCACTTTTTTCTTTCATTTCTTCATATAGTTTATTTAACCCTATATTTATCTCTTTTTTTTCTTACTTATGTGGTCAAAACGTCACTCATGTCGAATAGAACATTTATTCTACTTTTCGAAAATTGAAATTAATACCGACTGAACCTTTGACTCTTCCGAAACTTTTTTTTTTTAAATCATTTATTACACTGTTTAAATCTTATTTCTTTCTCTTTTTCCCTATTTTATTATTACTATTATGATTATTAATTAATTAATTAACACGTTCTTTCTTTTATTAATCATTCTTTCAATAGACCCCACAAGCAAAGATTTCACCTCACCATTCTGCGAAAAAAAAATACATGTCAAAGAACAAGAAAATTCTGCCAATACCGTTTGACAACACATCAATTACATAAAAATAATAAATTAAAAAATACAAAAATATCCTATAAGCAATCACAAAGTCCCATCTCACTAACAACAAAATTCCAAATAACAAAACACAGATTCGTGGATACTCCTTTTGACCACGTCATCAAAAAAAAAAAAAAAAAAAAAAATTCCTACAAAAAATTCGCACAATCAGCGAAAAAGAAAAAAAATCATTTTACAGGACATGACCATTGTCTTTTCATCAACAGTACATATTGTTTTTCATTAAAAGTTACATTTAGTTCACAGTTTAAAAATGACACAAAATATTCATAACACATATTTGTGATTGACATGTTTATCCTTTGTGGTAAAGCTGAAAGACTCATTCTTTGTTTTTCCCTTCTAACTTTTACATTAAGTGATATTTTTCCTCGTTCATAACGAGCTAATTCCCAATACGATAAACATTTTTTTTAACTATTTTCTATATATAAAGTTTTACATCTGTGTGTCTGTATGTCTTCCTTTTCTTTCTTCGTGAAAAGGTTGTACGTGTGTATTGCTTTTCTTTTTTTTTTCTTTTTTTTTTTCTTAATTATTTTTCTAATTCGCCTAGTGTTTTAATGGACCCTACGTTGTGTGTGTGTTGATTTGTATTTTTTTTTTTACTGTTCTTTCTTTTTCTTTTTTTCCATACCTTTTATTGTTTTTCTTGTTCTTTTTTTTTTTTTTTTTCTTTTTTTTTTTTTAGTCTATTTCTTTTTTCTTGACACTAAATCTCCATGCTTCCACGTTGTATTTTCTTAAACACAGGTTCGATTATCGCATCGGTGATGCGACTGGTCGACGAACACCGAATTGAATATATTATATATTCTTATCATCGAGTTATCCTTGAGGGGTACCAAATTGAGCTTTCGTTACATTTGAATATGTTATATAGAGTTTTTCATTTAGGGGCACTTTTTAAATCATTGAGGAGCACTTTTTACGTTTGGGTGTATACACTGTATAACATCAAAGATTCCGTGTGATTGTCTCTAATATAAATGGTTGTGTGTTTGATTATCATAAAGGGAATCGTGTGTGTGACATGTAATTTCTGAACCTACCTCTGTTTCTTCTCGCTGCTGAACTATCTGGAAATTTCTCATCCTGGAGGGAGACTTGATACCTGTTTGACGAAGATTTATCACTCCAAGACGATGAATGTTTTTCATAGATTTTATTTCACTTTTCCCAGAGGTCCTGCAGCAGGTGTAAAGTGAAATCTCTTGTGTGGGCTCTTCTTCACACACGTCAGCGTTCGTCTCCCCCCTCCCCAGTTAAGAGGGGGGACTACGAAAAAACGTCCGTCTTCTTCAAAGCTCAAATCAAATCTCACAGATCTAGCCAACCACGTCACTCATACGTAATTTGGTCAGCTGACCTTTGGTTCTAGTAAACGTGTCTACCTCCACGTTTACTCACCTCTCTCTCTCTCCCTCTCTCTCTCCCTCTCCCCTTCTCTATTCTCTTATAGAGACACAGAGAGAGAAAACAGAAAGAGTAAGAAAGCCAGAGAGGGGGGAGAGATGCTCGTTAACATTTACTTCAAAAGTGCTCAATACGTAGATAGAGTTAGTTATAAAATATATATGGCGGTTAAGCTACACTGAATATTCCGCGTTTCAACCACTCTAGGACTCTTAAGGCTTATGCGCATAAGCCTGAAGAGTCCTAGAGTGGATGAAACGCGGAATATTCAGTGTAGCTTAACCGGTATATATATTTTATAACTTACTATATATATATATATATATATATATATATATATATATATATATATATATATATATATATAAACTTAGCTCATACGCATAGATCGTCATATAATGATTAGATCACTATCTGATTGACGTTAAAA
>NC_136490.1:63968557-64141057 GCF_053919585.1 Euprymna scolopes
TCTATGCACAAAAATTTGAACCGATCAACATTCACTATATATATATATATATATATATATATATATATATATATATATATATATATATATATATATATATATATATATACTAATCAAGTGCCCTTGAAAGCCCAATTACGACGCAATTTTTACGAAGATATACAAACATTTCGCTTGTTTGAAATTTATAATTAAAATATATTTCGGAGTAAAACTCCATCCTCAGTATTTTGTTTGCTTCTTCTTCTTCTTCTTCTTCTTCTTCTTCTTCTTCTTCTTCTTCTTCTTTCTTTTTGTTTTGCTATGTTGTAACCTTGGAAAAAGAAAAGAAAAAAAGAAAGAAAAGTCAGCAGCAGATCCGCGCGTTGTCTCTCAGACGTTGTATTTTGAAATGTCGGGAAAGATGCTTTATCTACGCGAGATTAATGTCAGAGGTGTGAGTTTCGTTATAATGACGTTGATTTAATTTGAACAAAATAAAATACGTATCAAGTGCGCTTGGAAGCCAAATGACAAGGCAATTTTACGAAAATGAACAATTGTCTTGATTTTTGAAAAAATATTCTCTCTCTCTCTCTCTCTCTCTCTCTCTATATATATATATATATATATATATATATATATATATATATATATATATATATATATATATATATATATATAGAGAGAGAGAGAGAGAGAGAGAGAGAGAAAGAAAGGGAAATAGAAATAGACAGACAAAAGGGGATTTTGCTTATTGTATCATTGTTTGAATTCATTATCATTTTTTACTATTTTCTTTTCCAGATAGAGATGTTGAGAAAATGGCGTTCGGGATTCTTATCGCTGTCATTTGCATCCTCGCTATCGTCCTCGTCATTTTAATCATCATAATGGCAAGAAGGCTACCCCCACAAAAGAGTTCCATAACTAATGGTTCTATAAATATTGGCTACACGAACTAAAATGAACATATTAAGTATGGTGACATAATAGATGCAACATAAAATGAAAAAAATATGAAATTTTAAAAAAAGACAGAAAGTCCACTCATGTCAAACAACGAAAACGATTACAAACATTCAAAAATGAAATAAGCAGTTTTATAAACTATTGACGATATCAAGAAGTTGGAAAATTAATCAGTGCTTGTTAAGACAGATCGATTTTTAAGTAGTATATATATCGTTTTAAGTAAAAACAAAATTACGTACTTAATTGTCATACTATATAAAAAAAAAAAATTGCGAAGATTCATCGATTAAAAATCGATGAATCTGCAAAATGAACGGCCGGACCTTAAAATGCATAAACACAGAATATAATGAAAGCATTATAAATTTTATTAATTTTAGTGAAAATGTATTACTTTTGTAAACAAAAACACCTTTCCTAAAGTTTGAAGTATTAAAAAAACAAAAAATGTGCGACGAATTTTCGTTCATTTTGATTGTACGAAGCCGGAACTGTGATTAAACTCTCGATTTTGGGGCCTAATTAAGCTATTTTTTGTACAAACAATGTGTTTTTTTAAATTTAATTCAATATCTTAAGATATTACTTTACTAATTATCTTTGAAATAGTCCCCCAAAATTAATTTTTAATTTTTCAAGGGATTTTTACAATGAATTTATTTAACTTTAAAATGTAGCTGAACTTGTCAGTTTCCGATATCGCCCTGAAAACATTTTTCATTATAACATTTTTTCACGTGAAAAAATATTTTTTTGTCTGTTTAAAGATTAACTTTAGTTTTTAATCTTTCAAATACAATTTTTAAAAAAAGTAATCGAAAACCTACAAAGAATTATGATAAGCCAGCTTTCAAAACCATGTCCCCCCCCTATCAAAACAATGTCCCCCCCTCTATGAGTTTTCATCATTAAATTGCACATAACTATATTTATAGTTAAAAGTAATTGTTATGGAAAATTGGTCAAAATCGTATTTTTCGTGGATGTTAGAAAGTAGTCGGCGAAGAGTTTATAGACAGGGGACATAACTGGAACGAATATTTTAAATTACTTGACCAACATTTTAGCCTTATAGCGACGACTTCTTTTTTACTAAAAACACAATAGCAACTCTACTTGATGAATTGTCGTGATTTTTGTATGTAGTACTATTTTCGACATAACAATTAAGTACGTAATATTATTTTGGCTTAAAACAGCATATTTTAAAAATCGATCTGTCGAATCTATCTTGATTCACCAAAAACAGTTTTTTTGGCCTTTTTATTTGTAACGAACTGGCGTTAAAAATTTTGGTGCCTATGCATTATAACAGAAAAGTAAAAACAAATCATTTCAATGCATTTTCAAGAAAAAAAAATATTACACGATCCGTGTCATATCGAAATTTGTAACCTGTTTTTGTTTGCTTTTTTTTTTTGTTTTTTCAACTGCTTTATTTTATGTAACAAAGAATATATAAAAAAGTAAATGTAATAATATTTCCCCCAAAACCGCTTGCCTTGATGAAGGGGGAGACTAAAGCTTGCTGCTATGGTTTCAAATAATCTGAAATAACAGCAGGGCGAGACTTGATTCCAAATATTTTTCATATGTTATATCTCCCCTCCTTGGTTTTCATACATACAAGTAAATTTCACAGTATATAAGCATTATTTGATACTAGAGATATTCAGAATATATATATATATATATATATATATATATATATATATATAGTGATAAAGATAAAAGTAAAAATAATCTTTATTCAGTGACATATGAAGATAAAGAAAGCTCCACGCGAAATAGCGAAACAAGTAATATAAGAAATAATTCATGGCACTTTAAAGCTGAATAAACTTTATTTAATCATTAAATCAATAAAGAAAAACATGTGAAACATAAAGAAAACTTTTTGGACCATGGTATTTCGAAGGTTAATGATTTTCATCAAAAGCGAAATGAATGATATGGTTATAATATTATATGTGTATATACATGAAATAGTAATTGTATATAGATTTAGAAAGATTTATAATATAAATATGAATCTTTTCATGCTTACTCGTGGAAACATTACATGAAGAAAAACATCTGCTGGTGCTCACATGGTTAGAAATAAACATTTCCATAAAATCTAACATTTTTCTTTGTTTCTCGCATTCCTTATTCCATCACTGATTCGGCTGGTCATTTATGAATCCTCTTTCGTAATCAACGTACGCTTTAAAATTAGCCGAAAGTTATACTCTTCAACCAGTTGCATGTGAGAAAGTAAAATATATATCTATATATCTAATTTTATCTTGCACTACATATTCCACGTTAAGTTTCAGCCAACCACAAATAAAACAAAATAGTATTTGACTAACTGCTGGTGATGGTGTGTTAATGTTTTTGTAATGGTCGAAAACTATAAATTGTCTCCAAAAATGTACTCACACTTCGAATGCCGATATAACCTTTACTTATGAGCACAGAGTGAAATATAATAGCTTTGAATACAAAAGCAATTGAAGACCCATGTCTACAAACGTTCAAAAGACAACGCTGATAATGCACACTAAAGGATTCCAAAACGTCATGAAACAAGTCATTACAGTACACTTTTTTGAGACACTTATTTTTTTTGAGACACTTATTTTTTTTTCTAGATTTGAACAAGTTTATATTTATTTTTAATAAACAAGTTCCAGTACTTATGTTTTTGTTGTTTTTATGTTTCAAATTAATTGTCTTTTCAAAACTTGAAAATGTTTCTGAAATTAAGAAATAGTATTTCAGTC
Organism: Euprymna scolopes; assembly: GCF_053919585.1. NCBI lineage: Eukaryota > Metazoa > Mollusca > Cephalopoda > Sepiida > Sepiolidae > Euprymna > Euprymna scolopes. The sequence continues at coordinate 63,972,280 of NC_136490.1, forward strand.
ATACAAACAGTTTTAAAAATCTATGGCATAACTTTGGAATTAAGTTATATATGTGAAAAGGAACCTACTTTTGTGAGAGTTGCTTTTGTAATAGCACATCGTTTAATTTAATTGCTGGCCTTATTTTCTTTTGTAGTCAATTTCTGTCTATGCATTGATAGGGGGGGTATTGGTGAATCAGCAGATAATAGGTAATTGGCTTATCGGCCACTTTGCAGATTAATTAGTAATTGGTCAATTAACCAGTAGTCGGACGATAATTTTCCTTTTCCTGTTAAATTTAAACCATTTTATTAAGGGCAAGCGGCTCATCAGATAGCTTTGACACATTAATACGACGGTAGCTGCCAATTTAACATGACATTTGTTAAGTGTCTGACCCCTATTATGGCTTTTTTTCCTTTTTTGCTTTATTAAATGAAATTAGAAAATGCAAAGTACAATTTCCAATTCTTAAATTAATATAATTAAACAACTAGATGGAAAAAAAAGAAATTACAAACAAACTACAAAGTACAATTTTCAATTCTTAAATTGATATAATTAAATAGCTAGATAAGAAAATAAAGAAACTACAAACAAACTACAACGTTCAAATTCTAATTCTTAAGTTAATAACTATAAGCTGATGTTCTATTTCCATTGGAGCATGTTGCAGAGGCTCTGCATCCGCTGCTCCTGTTCTATTCTTGGTGACTGTCTCCTATGATCTCATAATATAGTCTCATCGGTATTTAAAGTTGAATACCCTTATGTTGTAATAACAAAGTGGTAACATAAGGTCGTCCTGGTATACGGCAAACAAACATTGGTGCTTCTCCATTCTCAGGACTCACCCTGTTCCTTGTAGAAGGCGTGTTAGTAAAGGCGTGTATGCACACACCTTTCAGATTACTCAGAAATGATAAGGTCACCTGGGTCTTTATCCACCATTGAAATGGATTATCACCTCTTGCGAGTAATCGTAAAACTACATAATGATCAAATTCTTTTGTGCACTTATGAACAAGGGATTTACTCCTTTTGAGTTTAGATTGTGTTTCTTGTATTTCTCTTCTACTTGCATTTGCTGTATCCAGATTTAACTCAGCCTCTACCTACTCAAAGTTTGTTGTTACTGCAGGCTTATTTGAAGTCAATTCATCAAACAGGCTTGAATGAAATACAGTTTTATTTCACTTTCATCTTCTTTACCCTCAGCACAGCTTGAAGAAATGTATCCTGATTCTGATTCATTATTATCAGTAGAAAGTAGATGTGGAATCCAATTTTTAATAGTGTTTTTCATGCCATTTTTTTTTAATTTAAATTTAAATCTTGGATCTAGAAAAGTAGACACACACAAGTTTTATCATTTAGATAGCATTAAAATCTTGTTTCCATTGATTCACTGAATTTTTCAGCAGTGGTAAGAAGGGTTCAACTAAAGTAAGGAATATCAGAATAAGATTAGACTCTGTTTGAAAGAAATAAAATTAGAGCTAAAATTGTAAGTATTATCATCGATATGGTTGAAGTTCTGTAACTTGCTTCTTTGATGATTCTTCGAATTTTTCCAATTTTTTTAACAAGTCTTCATTGGTAAATTGTTAAGTAAGGAATCTTATGAACAGTATATATTACAAGAGCTTTTCATTCTTCGATATTCCTTTTCAGCATATAATATGTTGAATTCCATCGTGTGGTCGCATCTTGAATAAGTTTTTTTTCCAAATTAAGCTGATCCTGTATTTCAGATAATTTTCTAATTGCAAATGGAGGGCAATTAAAGTGAGAGACTATATTTCTGTTAGCTGTAATGATTGTCTTCACAGCTTGTTGAGAAAATAATGAATCATTTATTGAGAATTGCAATGTATGCATGAAGCATGATAGTAACTCTAAACCACATTTCCTGACACCAGTAACCACGTTTACTCCTGAATCCCACATTACTAAGAAAACTTCATTGTAGATTCATTCAGACTCATCCAGAACATTGTGCAATTCCTGTGTGTGTACTAAGGAATGGAACAACTCTAAACACAGTTCTGCACTGTTCAATGTCATTTGAAAGTCAATGACCTGTCAAACTCAGAAAGGGAGCATTATTTGTAGTAGCTATCAAAATCCTTGTTATCAAAGAAATTCTGATAATTTCACCAGGAGACAATTGAATTTTTCAGTGAAGTAATTTTTGGATGGAATACTGTAATTTGGACAATGTTCTGTAATACGTCTATTAAATCGAATGTCAGATGCTACAGAATACGGTTGAATATCAGCAGCAATCATATTTACTTTCAAATGATGGATCTCTTGTAACCTGTAATCATTAATATCCCAAATTTTCTTCTTGGTCAATATTGATTCCATAGTAGCTTGATGTTTCGTTAGAGGTACGTAGTTGCTGCCATTTGTTCCTGGAATGTTTGTCCCCGAATATTCATTGTGTTTTCTTTTCTTATTTGTAACTTTTGCATCTTCTGGATGAACTTTGCTAAGATGGTTTAACATATTAGTTGTTGTAAAAGTTTTCGCTGATTTGCCCTTAATGTGGTGATTGTCTTCGTTTGTTGTGCAGCAGGAGACTCATATTGAAAGAGATGATGGGTTCATATCGGAGACATGTATAACGGTAACTCAGAACAGATGACTATGATAATGAGGGAGACATTTATAACAGACTGGGATGGTTCTTGTTAACGCATATAGAGGGTAGGAGATACTTCACTTATGATGGAGGAGGCACATTACTTGTAAGGGGGTTATACAAGAGTTCGTTTATAGTTGAATATACAAAACACATTTATCTTTTTACGTTGTAAAGACGACACGAAAGACAACAGTTACAAATTATATAGTCGCATATATAGTAAGGTATGTGGATGGGGTCGAAACTCCTCCCCCCCTCCCAGCCAATAAGATTTCACCACGCAATCGAAAGCCCCAGGTTCCTGCGTGGACACAATTCCCATACCTGAACTCTGAATTTCCAAGGCCAGATGTCAATTCTGACATTCGATCTTGAGTTCATTTAAGGCCAGACAATGTTATAAGTGAAATTTCCTGTCATCAACTTTTTAGCTGCAAAGATATATTTCTCTCGTTTCAAACAATATTTATTTTGACATGAAATAAAAAATATATATTTATCTTCTCTATCTTAAATCCTTGGATTATCTGGCGTCACCTGGGAATAAAAAGCTACCTCGGCGTAGTTCTAAAGCTCCTCAATGGGAGATTACGTCACACAAACAACGGATCCTCAATTCTAATTGTTTAATATCTAATCTATTTTTAAACAATATTTTCTTAATCGACATCGTCCATTCTTGTAAATGATATATTTAATATCCAATTATTCTAAAAGAATGGACAATTACTTTTTCCCACATAAATAATATTTATATATTTCTAAAAGAATTAACAATGGATTGGATTCCTAAGATTCAAATTGTCCATTATCTTTAACACTTAAGTTCTTTTCTAGCCTTTTCCTAATATCATTTTCACTTATCTAGTCTGTATTCTTACTTACATGAGAAAGGTACAGCCCTTTCATGTAACATGTTTACAATATAATTTAATTAAATTAATATTAGTACAATTTATGACAAAAACTTTTTCTGATAAATCAGGATTAGAAAAATCCGATTAATTAGTACTCGTTAATCAGACAATTTGCTTAATCTGTGCATCCTTAGTCATTGATTTACGTATTGGTAAATCATATTCTGCAGTACAGTAAGGAAATGTTTATTGAGGATAAATTTATTGTTGTCGAATAATGTTGTCAAATAAAAATATATGCTACAAATAGTTCTATATGTAGTGTTTAATGGAGATAAAACAATGGCAAACTTTCTTTGAAAATCACATACATTAAGTTAAATAAAGAGGTCATATAAGAATGAACGATCTTTTAGTAAAGACGAAACTCACATTTATATCCACTGTTGATTATTGTAAATCCGCGCTGCACAGAAATTACAGTGATGTGATATATATATATATATATATATATATATATATATATATATATAGAGAGAGAGAGAGAGAGAGAGAGAGAGAGAGAGATTAGAATGCTCGGAATGTGAGAGATGATATAATTATTTCCGCATTCAAACAACGTTACAGCTCATATGAACATGAAAGCCAAAAACCGGAAGTCCAAGTTTCGAAATCATTTGGGTTTATGAGTTAGACATATCCGAAATCAGGATTCAAAATCCCATCACATGCAAGGCAACTACCCAGCCAACTGAGGAACTATAGACTGAGCGGTTGCTCACTTGGCATGGTACTTGCCTCGCATGCAAGAGATTCGAGTTTTGAATCCGGAGTTAGGGTGCGTCGAATTAATGAGCCCAAATGAGGGTGAAATTTGAATCTTGGACCTCCGATTTTTTGGCTTTCATTGCGTATATATATATATATATATATATATATATATATATATATATATATATATATATATATATATATATATATATATATATAACTGAACTTATGAATTCATAACCTAAAAATTCATCTCTCTGTTGTAGATATTAATATTGAAAAACTCTGTATGGCGTTACTTTCTTAGAGTTTTTCAATATTAATATCTACAACAGAGAGATGAAATTTTAGGTTATGAATTCATAAGTTCAGTTATATATATATATATATATATATATATATATATATGGGCGTGCATCTGAAGCAAAGATGCGTAATAGAATATCTATATGTTGAAATAATTGAACCGATCACCATTTACCGGCGCCTATTGAACGTTTACAAAGACGATACAATTGATATCAGCACAGTTAGGAGATGGATTTGACATTTCAGAAGGGGCAACAAAGATATGAGTGACGAAGCATGCTCCGGACTTTTACAACTGAGACATCAAAGAGGCTAGCAAAATGCACATTGAGAATGTTGCTGACTATGTAGAAAAATAAATTTGGGGGCACAAAAAAGTCGCATGTTTTAATGGTATCACTTTCATCTTTGTAGCTCTTCCACATTTTAGTTTTTGAGTGAAAAAATTAGAGGCGTTACTTTTGGAACGATACTCATATATATATATATATATATATATATATATATATATTAGACTACTCGTGACCCGTTGGGTCAGTATGTTATATTAGCTATGGAATTCATGTATGAGCGTGACACTTGTGACGTAAAGAAATAGGGTTTTTTTTTACATAACAGAAACATTTCTATGAAAGTATATTAAAATGAAAAAAGACTATAGATAGATTTCTATGAGAGTCGTTCTGTTTATTATAATTTTTTAAAAAATATTTGCAGTTACTGAATTATAAGTGGTTGGCCATACTTATAGGTAAATATGCACTTAACAGATACCATAATACTTATTATAGTTAAATTCAAATTTTGATATATCTGCTTTTTCTTACATCGTTCATTTCTGTATTACGTTTAAGTTATTTTAAACTCCACTTTTCCCATGTTAAATAATAATTTCGAAATAATAACATTAATATTTCAGTGCGCAGGTCAAAATATGCAAAAGAAGCGATTTGTGTTTATTTGTTTACGTTATTATGGGTTAATGTTTATGCGCGCATGCACAACCGGATGTCATAAACTGGAAAGTGGGCTACATACATCGTTACAAGGTCATTTAAGTTTTATAATTATATATATATATATATATATATATATATATATATATATATATATATATATATATATATATATATATAAACTTCAGAATAAAGTTATCCCACAAACCATCTGGTACGGAAACCTTTGATTATAGGTCTTACAAAATATTATTGGCAGTAATATTCTACCAAAACAATCCCATAGAGCAAATAAATCAAATTTTAGTAATTGAACAAATTCAAACTTTATGATGTTAAATGGTAAAAAAAGATGTTTATTGTTCTATGTAAGACAAAGAATACATTTGATATATTATAACTCCTTATCCTATAAGATTTCGATGCCTACCATCTCTTCAGAGGAGAAAATAATAGAAAATAATTAAAATGATTCACACCTTATTTGCTCAAGCCAGTAAGACATGGAAAATCACAATTAAAGGTTTTTTAAGCATTTAAATATCATAGAGTAAGAGAAATTAATGAAAAGGACATGGAATTTCACATTCAAAATGCATGGTAAAATCCAAAGTGAAGGTAATCCACGGTCCAAGGTAACAGTCCGAAGTAGAAATATTTTCCTGATTTTTTCTTTGTTTATATAATGAGTCCGGTAAATAAATTATTATATAGGTCCGGTGAAACAGTTTATTAATAAATGTATATATTTTTTATATATTTAATATTTTTATATAATTATAAAATATGAGCTTCAAATTCCACTCCAAAATCACTTCAAATTGTGAATAAAATAAAATAAAAACGAAGTAAATGAAGAGAACATGAGCTGACATGAAAAGATGAAAAGTGAAATGGATAGATAAATAAATAAATAAAAATAAATAAATAAATAAGTAAAAAAAAAGAAAAGAAGTGTAGGTCTTTCCTAGCAGTGAGGTAATGGAAATTAGAGTAATAATGAAAGACGAATTAGAGGGGGAGGGGATGTATTATAGGAAAAGCAGAACTAAGAAACGAAATCTTTAACCGTTTATAGATAAACTGACAGGCCGCGAATTTAGGTCAAGGCGTCTAGACAGGTTCAAGAGCAGGAAAAAATAGAGAAGGAAAAAGAAAGAAAGCAAAGATCAACCCATGTCATACAAAAATAATATAAATTAAAATTCTCACTAATTTTATACGTATTGATTATATCCTTTATATGACAAAATTAAACCGAAAATTTGGATCTATAATAATCTGTTGAAGCATTGCCAAATCTAAACAAGGCGTATTAGATAAAACGAGTTATAAATATCATAATATTAATGATAATTAACTGAAAAATATGGGATAATAATAATAATAATAATAATAATAATAATAATAATGAAACTGAACAAGAAGCATCTCCCAATGGAACTGCGCGTAGAGAAACTCCACAAGTCAAACCCCTACAAGTAAAAACACCAAAGGCGGCGGACCTACCAAGACCGAATTCTACAAATGTGGAAACCGAGAACAATGAAACTGAACTAACAGAGAATGAAGCAGATGAAATAAATAAAATAATATAGTTCATGAACGAGGAAAAAAAAAGCTCCCATCCAAAGAGAACGAGAAGAGCAGAAGAAATTAAAAACAGAAACGGAGAAGGTTAATAAGCTCCTCCCACACATCCCAGCAGATACAATCACAGACTTAAACAACTTAATTTATGCAGGCACCAAAATTTCAAATCAGAAAAACAGCCAGGGAAAAGTGGACCAACAAACCCTGGATGAGAAATGAGACTAGAAACTCAAATACACAAACATAAAAAAGAAGCCGAAATGATCAACAGGAAGAAAGCAATGTGGAACAGATGAAATATTGGCAAAGTGACTGGCATGGAGAGATTAAACAAGAAACATGAAAAACTGGACCAAAAAATAAAAGCACAAGAAGCGAGATTGAGACGATATAGATATAAATCTGAACAATGCAAAACACAACAGGGCATTTGAAAATAACGAAAGCCAATTCTACCAAAATGTGAACAGAGGAAAAACAAAAACAGAACAACCAAATCCAACAGAAACAAAACTCTACTGCAATAAAATATGGGAAGAACGACGAGATCACAATAGACATGCCAAACGGCTGAAAGACATGAAAGAAGAGTTGCAACAAATCGAAGAAGGAACATTGAATGATCAGCAAGGAACCCCTAAAGAAAACCATAGTAAAAATGGCACACTGGAGAGCACCAGGGCACGATGGGATACATGCATACTGATTCAAAAAATTCACAACCTTACACGAAAGGCTAGCTCAAAACATGAAAAGATGTATACAGGAAGCAAGCGTGCCAGACTGGATGACAAAAGGTAGAAACACACTGCTACAGAAGGACACAGAGAAAGGAACCGTCCCCAGCAACTATAGGCCGATTACGTGCTTACCCACTATGTGGGAAACACTGAGAGCAACACTGAGAGAACAAATCTACCACTACCTGAATAATCGTGGACTCCTTCCCGATGAATAAAAAGGATGCCAAAAAGGAAAAAGAGGAACACATGATCTGCTATATATAGATCAAAAGATCCTAAAGGAGGTAAAATGAAGGAGAAAGAATTTAGCCATGGATCCACTACAAAAAAGCGTACAATAGAATCCCCCAAGCATGCTTAAAAATGTATAAAATACTAAGCAGGATCATCAACGTAACAGAAAATGCAATGAGAACATGGAGGCTGGAATTAACAGCTGATGGACAACACATAAAACAAATTAACATACAAAGAGGCATCTTCCAAGGAGACTCCCTATCACCATTACTGTTCATCATAGCCATGATGTCCCTTAACAGTATTCTGAGAAAGTGCCAAGCCGGATACAAGTTTTCTAATACAGAGGAAAAATTGAACCACCTGATGTACATGGGCGATTTGAAACTTTTTGCAAGGACTGAAAAGGAGCTAGAGGCACTAATTTACACTACCAGGATCTTCAGCCAGGATATCCAAATGGAGTTTGGTATGGAAAAGTGCGAACTATTAGTTATAAGAAAGGGAAAACAGGAAACGACAGAAGGCATGGAACTACCAAACCAAATGGAGATGAGGGCACTAGGGGAACAAAACGACTATAAATACTTGGGTATTCTGGAAGCGGACACCATCAAAGCAACAGAAATGAGAGAGGGAATTGGAAAGGAATGCCTCAGGAGAACAAGAAAACTCCTGGAAACGATATTATATATCAGAAACCTAAGAAAATATATAAATACATGGGCAGTATTACTAGTAAGATACTCTGGATCGTTTATAGGGTGGACAAAAGAATAACTGAGACAGCTCGATCAGAAGACCAGGAAACTCATGACCATGCATAATGCACTACACTCAAAGGATGATATTGACAGACTCTACACGAAAAGGAAATATGGCGAGAGAGGACTGGGCTGCATAGAAGACTGTGTGAATGACACAAAAAAGAACTAGAAAAATACATAACACAAAATACTGAAAGGATAATTATGGCAGTGAGAGACACTGAAAAAAGTTTAAAAAACAGAAAGCAGAGAGACAAATGACAAAATAAGAAAAGAAAAATGGGAAGAGAAAGAACTGATGGAGAAAAGATTCATAAGAATGACAAAAGATGAGAATAACGAAAACACTTGGACATGGATGCGAAAAGGACATGTAAGCTGAAAAACTGAATCCTTAATAACTGCAGCACAAAATAACTCGATAAGAACCAACCATATCAAAGCAAAGATCGATAAAACACAAGACAACAGCAAATTCAGACTCTGTAGACAAAGAGACGAAACAATAAAAAATATAGTAAGTGAATGCAGCAAACTGGCCCAAAAGGAATACAAAAACAGGCACGGCCAAGTGGGGAGGACAGTACACTGGGAATTATGCAAACAACTGCATTTTGAACGTATAGACAAATGGTACAAGCATAAGCCTGCAACAGTACTCGACAACGAGAACCACAAAATCCTATGGGACATGGACATACAGACGGACAAACCTATCCAAGCAAGAAGACCAGATGTCGTAATAATTAACAAGAAAGAAAAGTCCTCTCAAATCATAGATTTTGCTGTCCCAGCTGACCACAAGGTGAGTATGAACGAAAAGGAGAAACAGCGCAAATACACAGAACTATCCAGAGAGCTAAAAGGGATTTGGAGGATGAAGAAAATCAAAATGATACCTATAATAGTAGAAGCACTAGGAACAATTCCGAAAAACTTTGAAAAAAGGATGGGATAAATTGGAATCAGAGGAATGGCTGCAAAGATACAGCGACTAACAATAATGAAAATGGCTAAAACATTAAGGAAAACCCTTGAATCTGGAGAATAATGCACATGAACCACATGCGTGAGCCAGACAAACTGCTGCAAAGGCAAAACAGGAAGAAGCTTTACAGGGAATGAAGAACAATGAAGCTGCATATCAACAAGTTCTACATCCCCATCACGCATTCCCTCCCATTGTCCCATCACCGTCCCCCCCTACAAAAAGTGTGATACCAAATAGCCGAGATGGGTCAAGGAAGATGGAAAGACAGGAGAGAGCGCTGACCAGACCTCTGCTGGACAAGCGCAAAGAGAACTGGGACATCAGGGAGGCTTTGTGCCATTCAAATTTCAGTATAGACTAATGGCCGCTGCCAGTGAGAAATCGGTGGTGAGAGGCTGTTGCGATAACGCAGATGTATTTGCGAATGCTATCGAAGGAGGTGGAGAGTGCTGAACGTCTGGGGAGACTTATTGTCACTCAGCTTCTAGGGAACACCACAGGTTTTTCCATCAGATATTTGATGACGTGTGAAAGCTCCATGTGAGCCAATAATAAACACTATTTAAATGAAAAAAGGAAGAAATCCCAACCTGACTTATAATTTAGTTTTTAGTTAAGAAAAGTAATATGTATTTAGTGTTATGGTTTTGCACATTTACAGGTTTATAGGTTTACGGAAAATCTATGTTATTTTATTTATATCTCTCCATGTTACTTGTTCTTTATTTTCTTCCCTTTCCTCTTCCGTTTCTTTTTTTTTTTCTTTCATTTTATTTTATTTTATCCTTTATATATATATATATATATATATATATATATATATATATATATAGTTAGTTAGTTAGTTAGTTAGTTAGTTAGTTAGTTAGTTATAAAATATATATGGCGATTAAGCTTAATCGCCATATATATTTTATAACTAACTAACTAGCTCTACCTACGTATTGAGCACTTTTGAAGTAAATACTTAAAGTTTACGCATAAATTTATACATATTTATAAAATATATATGGCGATTAAGCTTAATCGCCATATATATTTTATAACTAACTAACTAGCTCTACCTACGTATTGAGCACTTTTGAAGTAAATACTTAAAGTTTACGCATAAATTTATACTTTCGTATATTAATTTTATGTGAGTAAATGAAGTAATTATATATATATATATATATATATATATATATATATATATATATATATATATATATATATATATATATATATAATGAACTCATTTTTCTCCTCTGATTTTGTACCTTAATAGGATTAAAGATAAAGACATTTCATGCAAATGTAATATGCACAAACTGCAGCACAATATCTGAGGTGTGTTATAGGCCTATTACCTCTCCACTTCCTCGACAATCGTAGATTCCTATATTTTTTCTTGCGAGAGTTCGCTGCCAAAATCGGTTAACATCAATCAGTGGAAGTAGTAAAAATTTTTCTCGCTAATAAATTCTTCCTTCCCCTGCCACCACTTACACCGTTGCGGGATCGTTCACAAGGGACAGTTACGAAGGAACACCGCTTTGGGTTTTCTTTACTTCGTAGTTGCTTAAAAAAACTGGAATGAACTACTGGGTGAAACACACCATGGACTTAATCGATTCGAACGGTTATTTATGCCATTTTTTTTCGCTTTTCGCTGTGTTTTTTCTTTTGTTTTGTCTTTCAGATCACGTTCATCATTTTTCCCCCCTGATTTTTGCCTTTTGTTTTTCCTATTTCTTTTTTAAATAAGTTTTACGTTTGTTCGCTGTTTGTTTTTTTGTTTTGGTTTTGCTGATTTTTTCACGAAGTTTAACATCTTCTTTTTTTAATTATTATTTAAACAGGTTTATTACTTCGCTTATTCTTTACTTTATCCCCCCCTTACACCTACACCTACAAACAACCGGGCAACGCCGTGTACCGCCGCTAGTTTTCTATATTTTATCTTCTCTTCTTTTCGCTAATTTATTATGCAGAAGCATTTTCTTTTCTTTTATTTTATTTTATTTTACTTACTTACTTATTTATTTATTTATTTTTTCTTTATGTATTCATTCATTTTTTTTATTTATATATTTCTTCATTCATGTATTTATTTATCCATTCCACGTTTCATTTTTTCATGTCAGCTCATGTTCTCTTCATTTAGTTTGCCTGTCTACAGAAACCGTTTTAATTTTATTTTATTCACAATTTGAAGTGATTTTGACTCTACAAGAAGTCCTTCCGACTGAGAAAGTCATTGATTGTGTGACTTTAAGCCCCGATGGGCCTTCCAATGTGCTTCAGCCCGACGGCCCCTCTTGTGAATTTAAGCCTTGATGGACTTTCTTTTGTATTCTTTCTGCCGATATCATGTTTTGTTGCGGCATCATTACATTGTTGATTGTTCTAAAGAAAACTTAAAACCGGAACAAAAAAGTTATTTTTATGGTGACACCCCTACAGATTCTGACGTCATTTCCGGTAAGCAGGTTTTGCTTTCCAATCATAACATTAGTTGTCCTTCAGTTGAGTGGAGTTTCCACTCAACTAACATACTTGTCTGTATTTCTGTTAATATATTTCACCGTTTCCGAGTTTCTCGGTATTCCTTTCGACATTTACACCACAGCAACGATCAAACTCAATTCTCTGGATTTTGTGTCATCCTTCCCATTTTCCTTGCTTTGTTGAATTTTTATGCTTTCTACTAACCTGCCAAAGAGATGCCATTCTTGCCTCATTCTTTAACCGTATGCACGGGAGATCTCATGAGGATATAAGTAATTTAGTCTATACCGACTCACATCAAATGAGGATCTCTGACCCCATGGGTTTTACATTTGATGGGTGGCACATTTACTATGGTGGATTCCCCTGCCCTTGTTGAAACCAGAGCAGAGCAAAACTACCCTAAGTCCAGGTCCAGAAATTAATCCAAACGCTCAAAAGTGGATCGTTTTTACAGACTTATGTGCAAAATGGAACGTTGGGCTATATTTGAGAACTGCATTCACTGGAGAAGAGGTACTGTAACTGAAGTACTCTCCAAAAACAAAGTGGCAGTTAATGGAACGTCACATCACATTTTATACATACGGAGAGTTTTTTTTTTTGCCTACTGTGGAAGAGGAAGTTGATGAAGTTCCTGAAGAAGAACCTATATGACAGTCGCACCGCGAATGAAGACGTCCAGCATGATGGCGAACTATGAGACTAATTATTGATCTTAAAGATTAAGGGGGCGTGTGATTAAAAAGTAGTAACAAACTGACCTTGTAAAACATGCCGTCAGTTTCAGGAAAGGGATAAAGAAAGAAAAAAATGGCCGCTACTACTATTTATGGACTGGTGGTCATGTTGGGGGAAATATGCAAATAAGATGCAGTCGGTTTTTCAAATAAAAAACCTGTGTGTCAGAGAGAGAGAGAGAGAGAGAGAGAGAGAGAGAGAGAGAGAGAGAGTGTGTGTGTGTGTGTGTGTGTGTGTGTGTGTGTGTGTGTGTGTGTGTGTGTGTCTCTCTCTCTCTCTCTCTCTTTGGCAGAAGTAAGTTCTGACAGATGTGCGCTGGGGTTTGATACTGAGAATTGTGAGAAGAGGAGCACAACAGTTTGGAATTCTTTCTTTGGACTTTAATATTTCTAATATTTCTAATATTTCTAATATTACCAACATATTTAACCGCAGTTATAAATTAGTTTCTTTTTACCTTTATAGCCTTAAAGACATTGCACACTGTCTCGCTAAAAGAATTTTTATTTTTACATTGATCTTTTATTAAAAGAAAAAAAAAACCCAGCCCTATCAGTGTTAATGCCTATAAATATATATTATTGAGGGGGAAGGGCTTAGCCCTATTTTGAACAGGGGGAATGGGAGCTTAACATGCACCTCTTAAATGGTCCTAATTTTCCGTACTTAAAATGCTGTTGCTACGTATTTATTCACGTTAGCCATTTTTACAAATGTCATATTTACCGTGCCATTTTTACTGGTGCTAATTTTTTTTTACCTAAATTCGCAAAAAACAATTAGTGAACATCCGTATCAAGTAAGAATTTACATTAAATTTATATACAAACGTTATATCTGAGTAATTTTAAAACAATTGTTTTTGTTTGCCTTTCTGGCAAGTTTTTCGAGGTGTTCACACATAATCATGTAAAATAACAAATATCACATAAAACAAAATTTCTTAGCTGAGGATATTGATCTACGGATCTGACATTATTAGTAGTAGTAGTATTAGTAGTATAGCATAGTATATATATATATATATATATATATATATATATATATAAATTCGTATTCCTGTTTGTTTGTTTATTTGTTTGATTTTGATTGTTCACAATTTGATTAATATATAGAAAAGGTCCATTACTTTAATGATCCATTCATTCCGATATATAGTATTATTCTTGCAAAATATACGATTAAGAGGTGACGTCATTTGCATATTACATTAAGGACAATCGATTTTATTAAATAGCAGTGGGTTAGTTATTGTTTATAGTGAAAGAATTGTTTTAAGTGTTCTATTGAAGTTTATTATTTAAATTTGATTTATATTGATAATATATTTAATTTTATTTATTTTTACCGACGTCAATTTTTTTTTACAAAACGGTTTGAGTCATTTCCCCTGGACACTAACTTTGTTCTTTTTGTTTTTATTTTCTTTTTCAGCAGATAATCAAACTAAAAATAATTTACACAAAGTTTCAAGCATTACTTTTGGAATCAGTTCAAATAAAATAATTTCGCAATTAACATTGTGGTCCAGTAAATTTTTATTTTAAACAATCCAATTCATCTAAGATTCTTTATTTAAGACAAAAAAAAAAACTTTCATTTACGTTATTTTGCCATTTTTTCTTCACATTTTTTTTTACATCGTAACTGCTAATTGTTTTTTTTTTTTTTTTTTGCTTTTAATAACACAATAAGTCATAACTCATCATTTTTATAAAAATAAAAACGTGTATTTCGGTTAACACAAATTCTACTTTGGTATTTTTTAAACTAAATTATTTATGGTTTGTTTTAGTTGCAACAAACCGTAAAACATATTTTTCTAGACTGAGATAACATAAAAGAAATTTGCTTAAACTGGAATATAATCATAAAAAGGTGCTCAATATTCGGAGAATAGCTTCTCTTCACATCCCTTCTGCCGAAATATCTGGTGGAGAGTTTGTCACATACTTCTTTTTTACATTTTCGTGTTTTCATTTGTTCTTTTATTTTTGAAATTTTTGTTGGGGTAACGATGGAGTTGACATATGATAATGAAAAACTACTCAATATTCTTAGTATAGCAGGTGTGGCCAAACCGAACTTCATATCGACCCTGGCAACCCAACAGCTTCACCAGAGTTTTTAAACTTTCTAATAACGTTTCCAACTGTACTAAGTGGTAGATTAAGTTCCCTTGATATTATTCGATACCCTTTTCCTTCTTTGTGCTTATCAATGATTTTTTGACGAATGTCTATTGACAACTCTTTAGTTTTAGGCATTTTTATAAATGAACTGGTTAACTTTGAAGGAGTGAGCCAATACTGGAAGAATTTTATAAAATTATTTTAATATAAAGCTCTCTGATTGGTCAGTGATAACTCGTTTGCTTTATTGCAACACACTAAGCAAAAGTCATTTAAATTTATTTCAGAAAAAGAATTTTTTTAAAGTGTATCCAATACTTTTGCGTTTGTTAATTCATATTTTTAACCACGTACAAGCGACTCCATAAGTCACTCCGTCGGTCCGTCCGTCGGTCCGTCTGTCAATCCGTCGGTTTGTCCGTAATACTTTTGTGCTTGGCCTTTTTTTATTAAGATCAAAAATCTGTTATTAATAGATGCTGTTCTTAGTTTTTTAAGCTTTTATTGGCCTTTTGGCCAAGACAGCAGCAGCAACGACATCAGCGAGAGCAGCAGCAACAAAAACAGCCGCAGCAGACACTAGAGGAGCAGACACAACCAACGGTCCCCACACCAATCGAGACGGAGATCAAGCAAAGAAAAGACTGCTCCTCTGAGGATGAATCCGCAAGTGAGAGGGAGAAGAACTCAACCTCACCTCTCTCCGGTTCATTCGAAAGAATAAAAAAGAAAAACAAAACAAGAAAAGGGGAAGAAAAGGTGGCCCCACTCCCTGTGAACATACACTACCCCTAACAACAAAATCCACTTCCACCCCCAAACCAGACACTGCACCAACACCAGACACTGCACCAACAACAAACATGACACCAATACCAGACACCGCACCAACACTAGACACTACACTAGCACCAACACCAGGCAACACACAAACACCCGTCCCCACACCAATGCAAACTGAGCTACCACCCCAAAAAGAAAAGCAAAAGAATGAACCGAGAGAGGGGAGAGACTCCTCTGCCTCTTGCAGACCAACCAAATTAAAAGCCCTTGCCCCCGAGGAACTATGTTATGTAGACCCTCTCTCTGTGGCAACAGACATTCCCCATCGGCAGAGAAAAAACTTAAAACCTCTGCTCGATTACAAACAGATAGAGGGAAAGATGTAAATATCCCCTCAAATTTCCCGGACGCCCCGCTCCTAAAAACTTTTGTCAGAACTCCAGAGGCCTGCAAGACCAACTTATGGACAAGGCTGCAGGCCGCTGAAGGGGCTGTTCTGGGAATCGAACTAGTGAAGAAAAATGACCCTTCTCTTGACGAACTGTCAAAACAATGCAAGGGAAGGGTCCCAGTGTTGGTCCATCCGTCACTCTACAGGGCCATGAAAATAATTTATCCTTTGGACGTCGGCGGCATTGCGAGAGAAGTTCAGGATATGAAAAACCTGACCACCTTGAGCATGGCATATAACGTTGGCGTCCACTCCCCGGCTGATTTTGAGCTGAGTGTGACACACCCTAAGGTAGGTACCATGTCTTTGAATTTGGCTAGTTTGGATGCGAGGGGCTTGAGATGATTGAGCCGGGCGGCTCGCCTCCGGCACGACCTCTTGTTCCTGGGAGTGGATGTGGCTGCGATTCAGGAGACGCATTTCACTTCCTCTGTGGACTGTCAGGTGCTGGCCTGAGATTTTGAGGTTTTCTCAGCATATAACAGCCCTCGGGGGAAGGGAGTTTCCGTGCTGGTTAAACGTACCCTGTCGGCAACGGTCGACATTCTTCATAGGGATGCGGTGGGCAGGCTGGTTGTGGCCGATGTTGCCATAAAAGATTCTGTGTTTCAGGTGATCGTGGTTCATGCACCCAGCACTGCTCATGAGACGGTCTCATTCTTCAGTCAGCTTGATGCGTTTGTAGATTGTCGGAAGCTGGTAGTGCTAATGCGAGATTGGAACGCCATCTTAGACCCAGAGATACATAAGGTAGGAGGCGATGCTAGAGGATCGGAGAGGTGCAAGTTCAGCCTGGCTGATCTGATGGCTAGATGCGGTCTGATCGACAGGTTTCGGGTCGAGCATCCGGGGCAGCAGATGTGGACGTGGACCAATAGCGTTTCCTCCTATTCAAATACTTACTTGGACAGGATGTTAGTCAGGAGAGGCGAAGTAGACTTCTTATCTTGTAAACTAGTTATGGCCCGGCTGAAGCTAAGAAATAGGCCTAAGTTTGTGGCTCACTGGAAGTTAAACACCTCCCTTTTGGAGATACAAAACTTCCAAGAGAAGCTAATAGAATTAATTCATAAAGCACTAGTGGGGGCGGTTACCAGGAGCAAGTGGTGGCTAGGTCTAAAAGCCAAAATTAGAACCTTCTCTGTCAAGTATGCCCAGCGCCTCACACTAGATAAGGCCAAACTCTACAACAAATGCCTTAATGAATCCTGCTTTCCGGGCTGTTGGAAAACCGCTTCTGTGGTACCAATATTCAAGAATTCTGGCGAAAGAACTGACCCATCAAATTATCGCCCCATTAGCCTCCTCCCACTTTTCGCCAAAATATTTGAGACCATAATTAACCATGCTCTAGTCCGGCACCTTACAGATGCTAAACTTCTCACTGACAAACAATATGGATTTAGACAAGCCCGTTCCACAGCTGACATCCTCACTGTAATCTCTGAACGTATATACCATTCACTGGACAAAGCGGGGGAGGGCAGAGCGGTAGCTCTAGATATATCTAAGGCTTTTGACAAGGTATGGCACAAGGGTCTCCTCAGGAAAATTAAATCATACGGTATCACTGGTAGAATACTTAGCATAATTAAATCCTTCTTAGATAAGAGAAAAATCCAGGTTGTCCTCGACGGTCGAACATCTAAACAGTGTGATATAAATGTGGGAGTGCCTCAGGGGTCTATTCTTGGACCTCTATTGGTCCTGATATTTATTAATGACCTCCCCGACAAAACTGCCTCTGAGATGGGTATATATGCTGATGACACTACACTCTATAACAGGCATGACAGGAAAACAAATGAACACATATCTAAAGAAATGGCAAAAACACTAGAGGATGACCTCCAATCTGTAGTGGAATGGGGACATAAATGGATGGTCACATTCAATGCTGCCAAGACTAAACTGGTTTCCTTCAATAACTACAAGAAACCTTCTCTGCCACCAATAGCAATGGCCAGTGACTCCCTGTCTGAGAGTACATCTTTCAAACTGCTTGGCCTAACGTTCACAGGAAACATGAGCTGGAACAATTATATTGAAAACATTGCCAGGGCCGCTGAAAAATAGGTAGGCTCTCTCTACCGTGCTAGAAAACTACTGACACCTGAAAGTATCCTGTATCTCTATAAGGCAACCATTCGCCCATGTATGGAGTATTGTTGTCACATCTGGGCTGGTGCGTCTACTACTAGTCTCTCGCTCCTAGACAAGGTTCAAAAAAGAGTTGCCAATCTGATAGGCCCTGAACTGGCATCTAAGCTTCAGCCTCTGTCCCATCGACGAAACGTTGCATCCCTCTGCTTGTTCTACAAGTATTTTAATGGTGAATGCTCTGACGAACTGCAGACACTTGTGCCCCCACGATGCAGACACCCTTGACAAACCCGACAGGCAGCTAAATTCCATCCCCACACAGTAGAGATCCCTAGATGTAAAAGATCTTTCTACTCCATTAGTTGCTTCCCCAGAACCGCTAGACTCTGGAATTCCATTCCAGGATCCTGCTTCCCTAACTGTACTGACATGCAGAAGTTCAAGTGCAAAGTGAACCGACATCTTGCTGTCACAATCCCTACATAGTGCCCCAGTAGTTGCTGACCCTGATAGTGGCAATGTGCCTTGTTTGGGTTGAAAATGTAATAAAAAAAAAAAAGACGAAGAAGAAGCTAGAGCAGAAACTAGCCCGGGCTATGGGGGGAAGGTGATAGGGTTAGTCAGGAACTAGCTAAGCAGGACCTTCTGCATGAGAATAACGAGCGTTATGAAGGTCAAGAAGTCAGAGCTAGGCTTAGAAAGGTGGGCAATGAAGCAGTCAACTCCAACATTGACGTGCATTGTGAAATTTCTAAGCGTGGCTCGGACAAGTACATTGCAAAGGATAGACAACCGGATGGACATACCCTGGAATCGACTCAGAAGATCTGTGAAGGGTTTTGAGGTGGCTAGAGCAGCTAGTTGCGAGGGCCGGGTGATGGAGTGGGAGGTTTTTACTGCGCTGAAGCAGGTCGGCTGTGACAGATCGCCGGGATTCGATGGTCTGCGATACGAACTGTATTTGAGGCTGTCGCCCATGTTTCTGCCTCTTCTGACGGATGTGTTCAAGCATTGGTTTTCTCAGGGATCCATCCCGGCGCAAGTCACCAATGGAGTCATCACATTGCTGAGGAAAGGTGATGAGCATGGTTAGACGATTACAGGCCCATAACTCTGCTAAACACAGAGTTGAAGATTTTGGCCAAGGTCCTGTTAAATTGGCTGCAGGTTGTTATCGGTGAGTTGGTTGAACTGGAACAAAACTACGCTGTGAAGAGGAGATCGATTCAGAACAACTTGCACCTGATCTGCACGATCCTAGAGGGAGGGATAGATGACGACACAGAAGCCCAAAGTGTTCGATAGGGTCGACCATCGTTTCTTGGCATCTGTCTTAGAGGCCGCTGGTTTTAAATCGGACTTCTGCAAGTGGATCTCCATGATGTATCGACACCCCACAGCCGTCGTGCAAGTCAATGGAAAGCGCTCAAAACCCTTTGCTATCTCTCGGTCGGTTCGTCAGGGTTGTCCACTGTTGCCCCTTCTCTATGTCCTGGCTTTTGAGCCCCTGCTCTGCAAACTGAGACGTGGGGAGGCAAATTCGGCCCTGTGCGGAATTGCAATACCCTGTGGCTCAGCCGCTAAGATATCCGTGTTCGCCGATGATGTCACGGTCTTTGTGTCGAGCTTCAGAGACATTGAGATCGTGGCAGAGGCGCCCGCTCACTATAAAAGAATTACAGGCACCAAGATAAACTGCAGCAAGACGGTAGTCTGCAGTTGGGCACCTGGAGTGGCAATGCTAACCTCCCGGTGCCCTTCAGCTGGACAGATGGCCAGGTTTGGATCCTCGGCATGTGGTTCAGACCGGGTCTCCAGCTTGACAAAAATTGGTTGGAGGTACGGTCAAAGGTGGAGGCTGCAGTCAATTCGTGGCTTCCTAGGAAACTTTCCTTAAAGGGTAGAGCTGAGGCGTGCGCCACTTACGTTTTTCCTCTCATCCTTTACCGACTGGCCATACTTCCCCTGCCTGCACAACACCTAACAGCTCTTGTCAAACTTTTGTCCTCGCTTCTTTGGGACAGAGGAAGACACTGGGTGAGCAGACAGGTCTGTATTCAACGTCCATGTGAGGGAGGCTTCGGAATGCCAGACTAGAAGTGTCATCGAGACGCTGAGAGGCTGGCCTTCCTGAGCCACAATATGCAAGATGACCAAACGTGGCACCCCATAGTTACTACCGCCTTCCCTGACCTCGTTCTCAACCCTTCTATCGAGTGCTGTCACAGGCCACGGGGAGAATCTGCCTACATGAAAGTGCCAAGCCGTGCTAAAATGACTACCACGGTCCAGCGACCTTGTGACTGCTACCCGTAGGGTACTCCACAGGGATCTAGTGGAGGGGGCTGCCGACAACCCACTATGCGCACGTTTGGGTTTGCAGCAGAGTGAGATCCGCTCCGCATGGAGCTGGGCGCCAGGTTTGAGTCATCTGAACAATTCGGAGTTCTCTCTGACCTGGCGATTGGCCCGAAATGTACTTCCACTCAGCAACATACAATGCAGTTCCGGGTTTTTGGAGTCGCCTGATTGTCCCTGTTGTGGGACAACGGCCTTAGAAACAACTAATCATGCTTTCTTTGATTGCCGCGAACTCCGCCAGTACTGGTTGTATGTCAGCAGGGTGACGGCTCGCATCGATCCTGAGCATCCTCACCCAATTACCGTATCAAATGTTGTGGACAACGTGAGGCCACCGTGGGACCGAGAAAGATAAATAGTCTACGTTATGATCCTGGCCATGGCGAGAATGGTTATTTGCATGTCATATCTGCAAGGTTGCCAGGGGGTGTTGTCTTTTTCTGATCAGGATCTGATCGCTTTCTTTAAACACCAACTATGGGTGAAGATCAGATGTTATAGAAGAAGGCTGCATCGCGTAGCATTTGACAGAAGATGGATACATGTAGCAAGTCTGTGTGTATGAAGAGGAGCCAAATTTGAATACGTGTTCCCCGCCTAGGTGTGGAACGCGCAGTTCCGTAAAGTAAAATTAAACAAGTAGCCTCTCAACTAGCTGAGTGTGTGTTCCATCCCTCCCAGATTAGGAAGCCTCCAAGATGCCCACCCCCTCCTTCTTGCAATTTTTTTTTCACCCCCTCCTCTAAATTTCATCCATCTTGGAGAGAAAGAAATACAAACTAACCCCCATTGCTTATTCACAAAATTTTCTTTTCTCCATTCACCCCCATCTAGAGGGCATCCCCACTTAGAGACTGACCGCAGAAGCGAGGTTCCTTTTACAAACCTAGTGGAACGGGCAGTCTATCAACTAGACGGGTTTGGGAGGGTCCTACTAATCACCCCTCCACCCCCCACCCTCGACACAAATGAATTATTGTACCATTTTTATTGTTATCTTTTTTGTGTTTTTATACATCAATAAAAAATGTTTTAAAAATTGGGAGTTAAGTAGGACGTCCCCCAGTATGAAAGGGTGAATGCGGTATTATGGTGAAAGAAGATACTAGCTGGGAGAAACTTTTGATTTTGTTTAGTTCTAGAGTGACAAGGATGATCAACGACCCTCACAATCCGCGCTTTTGAGTTGGCCATGGGCCTAAGTTTTTTGTTTATTGTTGATTTTCAATGTATTTTTAATATGAATAAAGAATTTAATATCTCAAAGTGTAGTATCTGTTCTGGCAGATACTGCAAGCAAAGACCATATGTGGGGCAGCTCCACATATAAGACCTTGGCCAATGTAGGGGTAACCCTTCATGCCAATTGTCACTATCCAGCTCCCCTACTCTCCGGGGAGTTGGTCCCCATTTCCCTTCTTCACTCCTCACATTAAAAATCGGCCTTGTGCCTAATTTGCTCGGTGGGGAGCAAATAAATACCCTTTTCTTGGTCTTTTGGCCAAGATCAAAGTGTAGTATCTGTTCTTACTAAATGCTGTATTTATGTTTGACACTTTGTGATATAAAGTGGGGTGATCACTTTTCTGTATTAATTTAATGTAAAATGATCACCCACTTTACAACCAGTCAGTCTCAAAGCCATTCAAGTCACTTTCCAAATCATTCAAGTTGTTTTTGAAGGATTCCAGTTATTTTTAAGCATTCAAGTCATTCTTAAGGTCATTCAATTCATCCTTAATTTCATTAAAGTCATTCTAAGTCATTTACTTTTTATTTATTTAAGTTATTTCAGCCGATTTTTCGGTCATTTTAGTTTATCTTTAAGAATTTCATGTCAATCCTACATTCACGCATTTATTCATTACACAAGAGCACATGACTAATGGCTATCGGCCTTGTTCCTTAAATATAAACTTTCTAAACTGTAATTTTGGAATTACTACTCCAAATATAATTTAGAATAGTAATAGGAATATACTGACCAAATCTTAGGTAAAATCTTGAACCCTAATTAAAGTTATGAAGAAAAATGTAATGTATCCAATACTTTCGCGTGGCACTATATATATATATATATATATATATATATATATATATATATATATATATATATATATATATATATATATATATATATATATATGGGAGGGAGGATATATATATATATATATATATATATATACATATATATATATATATATATATATATATATACATATATATATATATATATATATATACATATATATATATATATATATATATATACATATATATATATATATATATATACATATACATATATATATATATATATATATATATATATATATATATATATATATATATATATATATATATATGTATTCTTTTTACTCCACGTTAAAAAACGACCCTAGTGTCTAACTCTGTCCCGTGGGGAGGCATAGTAAATAGGTACAATCATAAACAAAACTAGATTTTTCTTTTCATAATTTCAAAAAACAATTTTCATACTATTTCAACGATCTATTTTTGACGAGAATATAGAACGCACACATTTTTTCTCAATCAAATAGACACCTTGTTTTCTTTCTTGTTTTTTTTTTTTTTTTTTTTTTTTTTTTTTTTTTACGAAACACAGTTATTAACATATACTTTCTTTTTATTCAACTTGACACTTATTTTTCACGTTGTGTGGTGGAACTAACCAGGTTTTTCTTTGTATCTTTACACGTTGTGTTTGTATGCGTGCACCCCAAAGTTTGATACCGATTCAAAGAAACAGAAAGGTCACGGTAACTTAATAAGGACAGATTGTATACTCGTTATCAATGCGCTGTGTGGGTGTGTTTGAACGCATACAATAAACAGTTAAAATAACATGGATAGTTTTTTTACACGGACTACTATCTCCTGTCCATATACGCGATCGGTGACAGTAATAACTTCAGGCGTGCATGATGCACAGATAAATGAGCATACAATTTTCTACACTGCTTCTTTAGTACGCCAGCAGTTGCCACTCGACGTGAAGACACTGGAATAAAAGATATCTAACATTGGATTGTATGCAAATCAACACAGTTGCAGGGTTTTATTTTTTTTTGTGTGTGTGTGTGTGTGTGTTTTTTTTTTTTAGTTATCAAGGCCCGGAGGTCACTCGAGGATAAGGGTTCATGAATGTAAGCTGGTAGTGTAGTAATCATTAATGGTGTAAATTAGGTGGAATTTGATTATTTATGGGTGCGGCTAAACAAGAACTTGTTTACATTGGATTTGAAGGCTACTATGTTGTATTCAACCGGGAAGCAGGCCAGCAGAACATTAAGCAGTTCTAGGAAAGAAGCTTTGTTTATGGAATCTGCCTTTAGATTTAGGCACAGATAGAGAGTGGGAGAAAGCGTTTATAGAGGATGTAGCTATTTGAGTGTTTTTTGTGAAAGTTTGCCAAGAAGGAACCATAGATTGGATATTAGTCAAGCAATGAAAATAACGATAGAGCAGAGATAGGCTCACAAGATCACTTTTGTGAGAAAGAGGTTGTTGGGAAGAGAATAGAGCATCACTTACTAGGATTCGAAGCCAGTTTTGAATTCTATTAATGCTGGATATGGCGTGCCGAGAAGCTCCTGCCCAGATGTGGCAACAGTACTCCATTTTAGGGCATACTTGGCTCTTATACAGACAGGGGATTGCAGTAAGATACCTTGGCAACAGATTTTTTTCATTTCAGATAAGGAGACAAGAGCCATTCATTTCAATTGGGGCATGATGGGGGTCAGAGCGATTATGATGAAAGGAGAGAGGCTTGGTTTTCGACGCATTAAAATTAACCAGCCACGTTTTTCCTCCATTCTCAAGATCAGAAATGAGAATCAGAAAGATCTTGGTCATTGCAGGTCTTTGAAATGTTGTCATAGATTATTGGTATTGTCGGCATAAATGGATATTAATGATTTAAGAATGTGATTTGAGAGATCATTTATGAAGATCAAGAAGAGAAGTGGGATCAGGATGGAACCTTGAGGGACGCCAGCGTTAATACTATGAGTTTCTGATTTCTGCCCATGGATGACTATCAGAAAGAAAGGATTTAGTAACTGAGAGGACATTTCCAGCTATTCTAATAGCTGGAAATCTTTGCTGATGAGGTTGACTACTTCTGTTTATCACAGATTCCAGCAACTTACACATGATGCAGAGGAGATGATTGATCTGTACTGAGAGGGAGATGACCGATCTCCAGAATTTTTAAATACGGGGCAGACTGATGCATTTCTCAAAAAGAGTAAAAAATATTCATTATACTTGTAATATTGCATGTTTCTACCTCTGACACATAGAGGAACAAAGTCTAGTGGTTGTATGTGAAGTCGGGGAAAGGTTTAACACAGGACATGCAAAAGAATGGCGCATACACATGCACAGAAGCAACGTTGTTATCCTCACTCCATCGATTTGCTTTACTTGTACCATGAAAGCAAAAAAGACGACCAGAGAGCGACTGATCCTGTTGTTAACTCTTCCTGAATTTTCGTGAGTACACATTTTTGGTAAATAAGAATTTTGTTGTTTAGTGAGTGTAAGACCATGCCAATTTCTCGACGACAGTCGACCCCAAAACGCATCTACGACAGTATTTTCGCTTCATCCCACTTATTTACATAAATTACAAAACAAAAATCATAAATTCATATATTACATAATTTATGAAACAGATACGACACGCAACCAAAAACAAGAACAATACAAACCAAACTTGGATTACAAATGTGTATTTAACCCTTCCACCAGCCTAAAGGTATATGATTACGTCTGAAAAATTAATGTATACAACGAAGCAACCACTTTTTGAACAAACTCCTGATAACTAGTGTACTCTTCACGTCACAAAATAAGGAATCCATCTGATCAATCCATCGAAGTAGGAAAAATAAGCAGAGTACTTTCAACTCACTTCCCATCAAGAGGACTTTTAAATCACCCTCTCATATTAAAGTTCATTTCACTATTCAGTCTCCATAAAAACAAGAGACTTTTGAACTGCATCCTACTTTTGTCATGCATTCCGCCATTTTGTTATTTATCCTCTCATCTGCAAACAATTAAAACATTACAAATTTTTATATAGAAAAGACATGGGAAAGTATCTCTGAAACAACAAATTACATTTTTGACAGTTTCCATCTTTTTAGCAACCCATGAACAACAATGTTAACCAAGACAATCAGAACCTAACCCTAACCCTAACTCCAACCCACTGAAGAAAATACAACTGTAACATATGTAACATACATTTTGAGATAAAGTGAAGAAGTTCTTCTTTCTCTTTTTCCTGCAAAAATCATCAGTGTACCTCCCTTTTTCTCTTAAGTTTCCACCACACGATCATAAAATCCTAACATTAAAATGGCATGATCCCTGATTTATCCCAGCTAACTGCTACCACAATCAACAATTGAATCAACTTCATTCCTAATCAACAATCGTCTCCACAAATTACACTTTTCAAAGTCTGCTACGCATTCACCCACTTTCCTACTATCAAACACATCAATCCCTACTTTCTCGTCATTTTCTATCTACCCTTAATTGTAGAATCGATTGCTAATCTCGCTCGACATGGAAGGCGCAATGCCCATGCACAGAAATTCATTGCTTCATATCTCTATGCCTCTTTTCCCAGCATCCGCAGCAATACTTATTGTGTTTTGTAAAGTCCTCTGACCAAGTCCATCGCCATGGTTTCAATGCAGAATTCCTCACTGCATTACTCAAAACCTTTCTGTTCAATGTTCCTTAACTCTTCCATAATGCACTACTGGTCCACAGGTTTGCCCAACAGCTGATGATTGCTTCACAAGTAACATATTACATAATAACTCTATTATGAAGTTTGTGATCTTTCTAGTAACCACAAAATCACAGTATGTAAACTCGTTTCTATGCACCGATTTTCTGCTATGTCTCTTTAATCACATAATTATACACTGTTACTCGCATTACGACCATGTAATTTCTACAGCCACCTACCTTGAAAATGCTGCTGTGAAACCTGGCATAGTTATATGGATTAAGGCAGAAAGAGTGGCAACCCTGGTTGAAGTGAGTGTCCCTAATGATGGAGGTCTGAACAGAGCTGAAAGAGAGAAATAGACCAGATATCAAGGTCTCAGGTATGATATGAAAATAAACTGAAATCTTACCAGTTATTATAGGTACTACAGGGCTTATAAAGAAGAACCTGAAGTCCTACCTAACTAATATTCCTGGTGAACCAAGTGCAAAAGAGATCCAGACAATTGCACTTAAGGGAACAACGAGGATACTAAAAAGAGCTCTCGGTTGGTTTCA
Organism: Euprymna scolopes; assembly: GCF_053919585.1. NCBI lineage: Eukaryota > Metazoa > Mollusca > Cephalopoda > Sepiida > Sepiolidae > Euprymna > Euprymna scolopes. Next base: position 63,999,539 of record NC_136490.1, read on the forward strand.
ATAAAAAGCAGCTGGTTTGTGACAACAATCCTCCATCCTTGGACGTACTTGGCTTTTGAATAGATAGAGAATTGCATCAGCAGTGAGATATCTCCTGGAGCCGTAGAATGATCCCACCATTCTTCCAGCGACCTTGGCAACAGATTTGATGTACGTGTTCTCTTTCAGATTTGCAGTAAAAGTCAAGCCCAGAAGCTTGTCAAAATATGAAGCTTCTCCAAGATGAGAGCCCTCCATTTCAATTGCTGTCAGATGGGGATCAGAGCGTTGATGATGTAAAGATAGGAGCTTGGTTTTAGATGCATTAAAAACGACCGGGCAATGCTGGGCAGTCTGCTAGTGTATATATATAAAAGTGGCTTTGTCAGTGTGTATGTGTATGTGTGCGAAAAGTCTCTACCAAACTCCTCTCTATTTATTCTACAGAGTTGAAATTTGATATATAGTATATTTGAACATGTAATACACTTTGGATTTATTTTTTAGCCAGAAAAATATATTGTTGCCAAGGGGTTAAGATTGAAAGCAAAACAGTTGACCTTGGCAGCAGTAATCGACACAGACACAGTTACTGCTCTCATATTCGAACTATGAACCTATATTTTCTTTTAATCAAATGTTAAACAATTTTTAAAGTATTCTTTGTAACGAAATAAAGCAATTCCGATTAAATCACTCTAAATATTTAGAATATTTTACATTACATAATTAACCTTTAAGTAAAACAAACAAAAAAAAACATTGGATCTGTTCAGGAAAGAATATCTCCATAGCAGCCCTATATATGAGGTGCTTTCAATAAGTTTTAATAAGTTTCCAGACATTTTTGTATGAGTACTTTTATTGATAGTACACACATGAAACTCTAGACCATTTCAAAGTAATCTCCTCCGGCTGCAATGCACTTGTACCGTTCCAACAACTTCTGGAAGGACCCATGGAAGTCCTCTTGTGTGAGCAAGCATATCAATGACCCTTGTCACAGCCTCTTTTATCTCCTCAATTGTCTCATGACAACACTTAAGGCTTTCCTTGAGCTTAGGAAATAATCAAAAGTCACAGGGAGTAAGGTCTGGAGGATAGGGAGGGTGAGGAACTGTCTTGTCTATGAGGGATGATGAGAGGTGTGGGAAGAGTAAGTAACTCAGAACACCAGAGTTGATTGGCCAAATAAAGAATTTCATGGATAAGGACCGCCGTGTGTCTTTAGAGACAATAAGTGCACAGTTTGATGTCAGTGTGGAAACAGTACACACAATTATTTGTGAGGAACTGAAGGTGTGGATGATTAGCGCGAATGCGCCAGTTCACAACTCCATCCTTGTCGCAGACTATTTGACCAAGATGGTCATCAAGACGATCCTCACCCTCCCTATAGTCCAGACCTTGCTCCCTGTAACTTTTCGTTATTCCCTAAGCTCAAGGAAAACCTTAGAGGCTGTCGTTTTAAGACAATTTAGATGAAAGAGGCTGTGACAAGGGTCATTGACATGCTCACAAAAGAGGATTTCGATGGGGCCTTCCAGAAATTGTTGGAATGGTACAAGTGCATTACAGCCAGAGGAGATTACTTCGAAGGGGACTAGAGTTTCATGTGTTTACTACTGATAAAAGTGTCCATATGAAAAAAGTCTAGAAACTTATTGAAGGGTCCCTGTATATCTATTCCAGCATTTCTCAACCTTTTTTACGTAAAATAAATTACATGTTTCAAAGAATCCTTGTACAAATCAAAATGTTATAGCAGTTATATGGTTGTGTATGTAGTTTTTACTAATCATTAAAAAAAACAAATCGTTCAGATTTCAGGTTGTTTGACTGGTTGTTCGAGTTTTTGACTTAAAATATATATATTGTAATCATTGAGTGTGTTGATATATTATTTAACACAGTTCTTGCTTTTGTGCATTTTTCCTTTTCCATATTTGCATTTGTCTCTTTTTGTGAGGCTCTTATCTTGCATTTGTTTCTTTTTGTGAGGCTCTTATCTTGCATTTGTTTGTTTTTGTGAGGCTCTGATCTTTCTATATAAATGTTTTGTAAAATGGTTCACTTAGCCTCCTTAAAAATTCTGTGGAAAATTGTAAACATAATACAACTATACAAACATTTAAAAAAATAATTGCTTTGTATATAAATAAGTGGATTTTTCATATATAATAGTACCCCCACTAGAGTGGACATAAGTATGTGTCAACGTGAAATGAATCTGCAAATGTTTATAAGTGGCCAACCACTGGAGAAAGAAAGGCATGCAGTGATTGAATCGCGACATGATTTGGACAAACGCTAAAAAGCAAATGGTCTAATTGCTGCCCTCTTTTTTTTTCTCTCTGCTTCATTCTTCTGTTCTCTCTCTTAATTCGCTGCTTCATGCTTCTGCTCTCTCTTAATCACTTCTCAAAGATAATACTTCCAATGAAAACTAACTTGACTGTGGAAATGATAAAGAGAAAGCAAATCTAAACAAAGCTAAGAAAAAAAAAGGAGGGTAGCAATTAAAGCGATTTGATTTTCAGCATTTGTCTGAATCATGTCTCAATTCAATTACTACAGGAACACCACACGCTCAATTATTACCTTTGTATGTAGATTGTCGTTGTCTTTTTATTCTGACATAAATAAGGGTAGGGTAGGTGATTTAATAAACTCAAAGCTTCAAAGTAACACTCAATATGAAAGTTGAAAAGGACAAACTTTATAGGAGCTAATCTTCACATAAACTGTAAGACTATCTCCTATTATATAGTGATATGTTCTGCAAATAGGATATATTCGTTTGAAGTAGCTGAGTAGTTTTTGCTACAGTTTTGAATAATAACCTGGTAAGCCGCTTTACTGAATGTGTATTTGTGGTTGGAGCTGGTATTCCTTAGAGTGAGACTTGCAGCATATCTTTCAACGTCTGTCCTTGGTGGCTCTACAAGTTGGTATTTCTGCCTTAACCAGCCAATCATTTTCTTGTAAGGAGGAAGAACCCGGATGTACTCATATTCATTAAATTATATAGCAAGGACCGCTGTTTGAATGGAAAATTTGAGTGACACCTTAAGGGTCTGAGGTGACCCCAGAACTCAATGAAATTACATAGCTTCTGGGTGGAGATTTTCTGTCTCTTGGCTGGCAAGACTTTAAACAAGAAAATTATGCCCAGGTACTACCCCCAATTGGGGATTGGGGGGCACAATGTTATTATGTGTAGCAAGACAAGTTAGTTGTTTATTTGTATCTCTTTCTCTCCAAAGCATATAAAAATAACCTGGTCGTTTCTACAACAGTTCTCTTTATAATAAGACATTTTCTTATTAATATCAGCGTCCAAGTGATTATATTCACAAACAAGCAATAATGGTTTATATTATAATAATGATTTATATTATAATAATGGTTTATATTATAATAAAAAGTATTCAACTCAATCCAATTTGATTTGTTTTTATGTTTCCGAATGTTTGAGATGAGGATCGATAGTTTCATTCTGTTCTCATCACAACGTTTCAGTCAATGTAACCTGTAGAGGACTAGGATATATAAATCCTAATCCCGTTACAAAAGAAAATAATGAAATGAATGGAATGAAGGAAACAAAAACTCAATTGCTAGATAAGATAAACATGTCGTTTATTTACTGCTTTTAGGTATAAAACGTGTTCATGTCCACGTTCGGATGTAACCATCATTTGTTGTGGGACTGGTGATGTAGAAAGAAAGGGAAATGTGTGTTCATCTCACGTTCGGGTCACTATCGTTTGTTCGCGCATGGGAAGAGAAGTGAGTAATGTAGTGGAAAATGGGAATGATAGTCCAGCGTGTAGACAAAGAAATAGTAAAGTTGTGTGCCATGTTAGCAGTCAGCTATGCGAAGGTATTCTCAGGGCCAAGTTGTATATATAGAGAGAGAAAGAATGAGAATGTCAATCCAGTTCAGGGAGAAAGAAAGCGTATAAAGTGTACGTATGGTCTGTTAGCTTTTGGCCCACATAGTAGCAAGCAGCGTGAGGCACGCGCATGCGCTCGCCTGCCAAAAAGGCATGCTGTCAGTCTGTAGACCGCCCAGCTCGAAAGCTCATCCGAAAAAATAATAATGCTTTTATAATTGTTTCCGGTGGTCTTTTGCACATGTGTGGATTTCCTTTGAAAGGGGAAGTGACGATGTCCATGTGTGCATACGTATGTGCGTATATGTGTGTACGTTAGTGTGTGTGTGTGTATACACGTGAATGTGAGTGTATATACACGAACGTGAATATATGTACGTGTGTGGACATGCGCACATATGTTTGTGTGCGCATATGTATATGACAAGAAATATGGCTTGAGCTGTGAATGCATGTTTTTATGTGAGACTAGAAAAGGCTCGCGCAAACCTCATCCTTTTTTTCAATTGTATCTTCAGGTGTATTGTCAAACTCAGAAATCTTTTTGTTGGATTTGGGAATCTTTTTGGCGAACCCAGGAATCTGCACAGAATTTCAAACGGAACCGTATATTTAATAGGGGTAGCATGCTTTTGATTCATCAGTCCTGACTGGGTAGAAATCTGAAGTAATTCGCAATTGTATTCTTAGTATCGCCCACCCCCTCCTGAGGATTGGACCATCAACACTAAAAAAGTGTCACTTACAACAGAATTTTAATTAGTACTTTATCCGTTATGCCATGGGTCTTACGACTTCTACTCAGTTATGGCTGACAAAACAAGAGTATGCTACTCCTATGCTACTCCTATGAATTAAATAAAGGTTTCCATTTGAAATTCCTATCAGATTCACGAGTTTGACAGAAAGATTCTCGAGTTTGGCAAGGTACACCTGAAGAAGGCCACAGGTTACATCAGTTCAAGTAATCACAATTCATTTTTATTGCTTCTTTAATCTCGGATTCCCACACGTTAAGATTGTTTAAACCAAATCGTAATCTTTCAGCAAATTAATTAAATATATTTCCGATCGTCTTTACATCATTAAAAATTTTAGCAACACGAAGATGGCCCAAACAGTTTTTGAATTATAAAAAAAAACGTTATTGAATAGTTAGTAAGAAATATGTTTTACATTTTACTTCAAATATTAATATTAGTGTTTTTCTAAATGTTTTCTAAAAGTTGTGAATTGAGAAGATAGTTAAAAAAGCAGATCTGCTTAAAGAGATGTAGCAGAAACAAATAGAACTCTTTTCTTGTGCGTCAGTGCCTCCCCTGACTGTGCGATATGGCACATACTGACCAATCAGAGGCATAGCGCAGGGATCTTCCTTACCCCCTTAAGGAACTATAACATCAAAGAGAGCGGACCTGTTTCCTCCCTCTCTCTCTCTCTCTCTCTCTCTCTCTCTCTCTCTCTCTCTCTCTCTCTCTCTCTGCCTACATCGGTATCGACGATCCCCACTTGGGAATAACTACCGGGCAAAGGCAGACGAGTCTATCCCAGCTATATCTAAATGGCATCTTGCCTTACTTCAATAAACCTTTTCCTTGCAAGTTTTACGAAGTCGTTTGTTCGCTTATTCAGTAGCTTGGGTTGAAATATTTATTTTATTAGGGAGTGCCCGAAAAGCATTAACTCCACTCCCTAAAGAGATATTGTTATATTGCAGGATATCGAAAAAGAGGTTTTGTTGTATATATACTATATATTATAGCTTACTGAGTTAGAAGAAGAGAGTAAATTCAATTCTATAAGAAGAGACTTATCGGGGATAATATAAAGCTAAACAAATTTCATTGTTTCCTACTGTATATTATATACATATTTTACTATTTGGAAACGGACATGTTTATATACGTGTCTTTGTGACTTATTTAAGTTCGATGTGAATGTACTTGTTTGAATCTTGTAATCGTGGCCTAACTGAATGTATGTTATGTTGTTGAGTGGACAGGTTGTATATACAAAGACAATTCACAGTACCTTAATTTGCGACTAACCTTTTTCTGCCTGATAGTTCATTTCTTGAATCCTCCAGATGGCTGCAAAAAAAAAAAAAAAAAAAAAGAATTCCCTCAGGAACAGTCAACACAACATCACCGGTTACAAAATATATACATTTATTCTTTTTATTCCAGGCCAGTTGAGTCCCAAATCTTCGAAGGCTTGCAAAGATTTTCTTTATCCCATCTCATTCAGTTGGGCGTGCTTCCCACGCCTGTCCTTCTCAAATCTCAGATGCTAACTCTCTCCAATCTCGGATCAAACAAACTCAAAAAATAACCCCGATCAGCTGACAGTTACGTCATATGCTAAATCACACATATGCTTAACTCATCAGTTGTCAGATCTAACCTAATGTTTATTCTATTTCTTTCAGCTAAAATTCACAACTATAAACATAATTCTATTGTTAATAATTTCTGAAAGAATGTTGATACTTGTTAAAATTCCTATTTAGTTAAATTATCAAAACATAATTCTTAACATAATCTATATAATTATAAAACTTAAATGATCTTGTAACGATGTATGTAACCCACTTTCCGGTTTACGACATCCGGTTGCGCATGCACGCATGACCTGCTCACTGAAATATTAACGTTATTATTTCGAAATAATTATTTAACATGGGAAGAGTGGGGTTTAAAATAACTTAAACGTAATACAGAAATGAACGATGTAAAAAAAAAAAAAAAAAAAGCAAATATATCAAAATTTGAATTTAACTATAATAAGTATTATGGTATCTGTTCAGTGCACATTTACCTATAAGTATGGCCAACCACTTATAATTCAGTAACTGTAAATTTTTTTTTTCAAAAATAATTAATTATAATAAATAGAACGACTCATAGAAATCTATCTATATTCTTTTTTCATTTTAATATACTTTCATAGAAATGTTTCTGTTATGTAATAAAAAAAAAACTATTTTCTTTACGTCACAAGTGTCACGCTCATACATGAATTCCATAGCTAACATAACATACTGACCCAACGGGTCACAGGTAGTCTAGTAAATTATATTTTTGGCGAAATCCTGACAATCGATGTATAAAGCTCAGAGTGCTCTATACAGCAATATAACACTTAATTACTTTTTCTTTTTCTTTAATAGCATGGTTCAAATGTCAGTTTAACAGTGTAAAGCCATTACTGTGTTTTGTCATAGTTTTATTCTCCTTCATATTTTATTCTTCTAGTTCTCATTCTGCCCATGTTGTTGTCTCTCACATCGGTGACTGCCGAGGGTATGAGCACTGGTTTACAAATATAAAACAAGAACGACACAAAAACTCATATAAAAGCCATGCTAGAGGTCGAACCCTGATAGTTATAAAGTTCTTTTCAACCCCATGGGTCGCTGAGCCTAATATGACTCAAAGTTCACAAAACAGGCAATTCTGAGTGATAGACTTTCCACCATTTAGTGTCTCCAACGCGCATCTCTGCTGTACAGAAGAGTTTATTAACCCTACACTGTGAATCTTTTGTTGTTTGATCAATTCTCTCCTAGATCGGTCAGTTTTCGATGCTGTTGCTGTGGAAAGAAACTTTTGTCAAATAAAAAAATAAAAACTTGATGATACTAATAAACATTCTGCAAAGTATTGACAAAATTCTACTGAATTGTTGATAAAAAAAATAAAATGAAATAGTCATAAAAAATGTCTACACATATCCTTTTTTTTTCTTTCCTTCTATTTCTTATGGTACTTGCTAGGCACTCACTGTAGTAGTAATTCTCTGTCTCTATTAGAGTAGGCGGGTGAAGGTCATCAATGTTCTCTCTCACTTAGACACCTATTTGAACAGGGTTCTTGCTATTGCAGACTACAGGTTTCAGGCTATTGGCTTCACTACACCAAAGTTCTTTACTCTAGAGATTCTCACTTAAAACTTTTTCCTCAGCAAATCCTGGCTTATGGTTGGACTTCAAAAAAAAAAAAAAAAAAAAAAACAGCCGGTCAGTTCACTCCCCTTTTTAGGCCCGTTTCACTTGACAGTCCCTGGGTTTTCTGAGGGGAATCACCGCATGGATTCTCTGGCCTTCTTGCTAACCAGAACCCTTCCATCTCTTTTTCTCTTTGTTTTTCTTTGTGCAGCTCTTTTTATACTGAGGTAGATATGTGGGGTTAGGCGATTGCCTCCCCCCATCCTCAATAACCAATCAGGATGGACTACACCATACCCCAGCTCATAACCATTAGTTAATCGTAATCAACTGGTTTTTACCGTCACTGTGAAACTCTTCGATTCTCATGGTAAGAACGAACTAGGGGGTCAATGCAGGTAATCCCATGAGACCAGTCTGGATATCAGAATGTCAACACTATAATTTTAAATCATGATAACTCCTTGCACCTGTGTTCCAGCAAAGCCAAAACAATTCTTATCTCACCAGTCGTCCATGACAACTTTATCTGATCAGTATTATGTAGAAAAAAAAAGGAAAATGAAATCAAAGTTATAGGCCATTTATTTAGAATAATGCCCTATATTCAATTTCTGACTGAATAGGGTTGATTCGGTGTTAATTTTCGCTTTACCTGTTACTTTTTGGTCAGCCTTGCCATAAGCTAGCTGATCATGTCACACATAAAAGAAAACACAACTGAGTAAATTGTATATAAATCAGCTGTGCTTTGTGTGTGTGTGCGTGTGCGTATGTGTGTGTGTGTGTGTGTGTGTGATGAAGGAACACCAAACGTCTATTAATAGTTGTCTATTGGCATCTTTGTTGGTCAGTTCTCAGTAGCTCTTTGCATTTTAGTGGTAATGTGTTATGTTTGGGGTGAATTTAAGTGAAACAAAAAAAAAAAAGAACTTGTGATGAAATAATGTTTTTCTTTTGCTTTTCCTTATCTACGAATTGAGTGACATCTTAAGGGTTAGAGGTGACCTCAGAACTCAGAAGTCAATGATAAAAAAAAACAGCCGGTCAGTTCACTCCCTTTTTAGGCTCGTTTCACATGACGGTCCCTGTTAACAATGGCTTTTGAAGACAATCAGGTTGCAATTTACTAACTCTGTACTCTTACTAGAAAATGTAACACTTCTATAGTTTAAAATATAAAAGGAGAATTAAATTTTAACTTATGATGAGAAAAATGAAGAGTTACCAGCTGTGTAGCATAGGGGTCAGTTTCACATGTTGGATATGTAGCACTGAAGTTTACCCTTTGGTGTTCAAAATGAAAATGTTTAAATTCGTTTTTTGCACAACTAGATTTGCGCAAGCATTCACCTGAATTAATAAAAACAAATAATTATAAATGGGACTAATCAGAGGATTTTATTAATTTCTTCGAAATAGCCATTCTGGTAGCCATCTGAAGCCTTTAAAAAGCCAGATTTTATTTCAATAAACAGCTGAGACCAAAAAGAGTTCAGACAGTGCTAATACACGTCTCCTTTTAATCACCACAATCCTCCACTCATGCAATCATACACTGTCACACGCATACTCACACTTACCAAGCACGACACATGCACACTCTGCATGCTTGAATCCTTTTGTTGTCGTCTGCTCACTTATAATAAACTCACTCGTTGAAATATTTCCAACCTTTCTCACTGAACTTTTTTTCTAATATAAAAAAACAATGAACCTTTATTCTTATTAACAATTTTTAATGAAATATAATTTATATATTTGAGCGGAGATATTTTTCTTTATGATTTTCTGACTCGTGTAATGCACAACCCTTAAAATATTGATTCTGATTTCTTCAGCACCTTAACTAATGAATCCCCCTTGCTTTACAAAGACTCTAAAACATTTACAAATATTCTTTGTTTTTCCTATTGTTGCAAACCTTCTATTGTAAACATACATAAAATATCTCTTTTGTGAATATATGCCTTCTGAACTCATCATTTTGTTTTTGTTCATCGTAACCATGTCTCTCGTTTGGTCACATTTAATTATGAACATAAAACTATTTTCACTGAAAATATTTCTCTGAAATCAGCTCATCACAAAATAATTTGCCCAAATTAGAATCTCTAAAGAAACTCCCTAAAACGGTGATTTTCCTCGAAATTGTGATACCCTAAAGGCACCAATTTTTTTTTATCTTAAAGGATTTGTAGTAAGATTTTTTTATGGCTAACATTAATTAGCATATGGGGAAAACAACTATTTTAAAAAGGACAAATTGAAGAAGATGCGCAATTGAATTTTTGACATTTGAGAGAGAACATTGGAGTCAAGATTTGTCGGTGATGGTGTTGAAGATGAGTTTATCCTGTAAGGAAATTTAGGTAACATTAAATACAATCGATTTTATAGTTTTTAACCAATCTTCTTTAAAATTGGTGGGATACAGACACTACAAAAACAACCGAAAATGCAGTTCCAGATTTCCTATAAACAGACAATTGTACAAAATTTTGTTCACTACATACACACACACACACACACACACACACACACATATATATATATATATATATATATATATATATACTTCCTTTTTACTAAAAAAATGGACTCACCACTTATAAAGGTCAAATGCCACTCAAGAATAATTATTAATGAGATAGAAGACAATCAGGTTGCAATCTGTGATTAAGCAGTCCACCTGCAATGTGTTCAACAGAAATAGGAATTTCATCTGATGCTATACTAACTGATGAATAAAGGGAAGTTTCCTTTATTGTAGAAGACGAGTTCTTACTGTGAATGTCTTACAAAAAGGAACCTGGGATTTGTAGTTGAGTTGAACAGTTTCTATTAGATTTCCAACTTAATTCTGAATTCTGTCAAGGCGTCAAAGAGTGGCACCTCCTCAGATGTGGCAGCAATAATCCATTTTGGGATCTATCTGATCCTTAGAAAGATTATGACAATAACATATTTTATTTAGGTCAAATTTTTGCTTGACATTAAAGCAGTTGCAAGTGTGAACGTGAATGAGAGAGAGAGAGAGACAGAGCTTGTTCTACATGCACTTTCATAAGGCCAGTTTTAATATAGGGAAATCTAGCTCCCTAGAAGGGGAGACTGAATGAGAACAAAGATACTTGTCTAGTCCCATCAGCACTTTCTCAAATGATGGACTCCCAGGAAAAAGGAAATACATTTACCTTCTTTCAGAAAACGGGCTTACATTGGATACCATTGGGTACCATTTATTACCCTCCGAATAAGTTCAAGCTTAGATGTCAAAAAGTTGGTTCATTTATTGTTTTTTAGGGGAGTAAAAAGATAATGTAAAGAATTTAAAATCTATAACCTCTGGTGTCACATATACCGATTTTCTATTTCATAATTCCAAAAATATCATCGCCTTTTCTATCAAACCTGGATCTATGTGCCAATAAGAGAAAAATAAACAAATATATATTTACGATATCAGCCTATAAATATAATAAAACACTGTCCTGTCCTGTAAAAAAATCTTGCACCAATTAAGGAAATTGATAACATTTAAGCCTGTGTTGTTTAAATGTTGGGAGGTCTGGTGAGAGTTTCTTGAAATACCAGCCCAGAGATAAGTCAATTTGGAAGTCAATTCCTAAAAATTGTCCGACATTCTGAAAATGAATGTTAAACCAAATATGATGATGATGTTAATGATGATGATGAGCAGTGTTCATTCCTATCTTTGAAGCGATGAAGGCAATCGTCTTATGAGAATGACATGAAGCTTCTGAGACCAGAAATAATAATGTGTTCGTCAATCGGAGTCGATTATGACCATAGACAACTAGTTGTGTGTCCGCAGGTGGCTGATCAGTCCAATCCAGGCACGGAAGCCCCTGCCACATGTTGGACACCAGTGGCTGAAGACAGCCACTTCAGCATCAGAAGTAGTAATAATGAGAAACTGTCTGGCAACATACAAAGATTCATCTCACTATAATCCAGGAGAAACAACACAATTTCATCAGGTCTTTATCAAAAATATCATTACATTATTTAATCATTGGAATTCTTTGAGATGAATAATTTGTATATTTATTTATTTGCAGATTGTTATCCTCGTCTTTTTTTTTATAGTTGACATTTTGGTCAACTATTCTTCTGGTGATCAGGTGGTTACCACAACGGGTTAGTAACACCAAATCTCCTAACTGTATCCTCAGCAATTACTGCCTTCCATAGTTGTCGTCTCACCATGTTTTTGGCCATAGGCCCCGAAGAGCAATGAAGATTGGATTTTTTTGTCTTATAAATCCACGTTTATTTATTATCTGACCTTCCATTGTCAGATCCATACTGAATGGTATATATTATTTAATTAATTGGAATTCATTATTAATTTATTTTATTGCGGACTATTATCCTCATCTTTTTTAGTTGTTGTTTCACAACGTTTCGGCCAACTATTCCTCTGGCCTTCGTTGCAGTGGATAGAGGCGTTGAATCTCTACGGTTCCAGGTGAATATTGTCTCAAGATAGCAGTTTCAATCCTACCCAAAGCCAGTCAGAGGCTTGGTTGGTCAAGACAACTATGAAAGGTAGTAATTGCTGAGGATGCAGTTAGGATATTTGGAGTTCCTATACTGTCGCGGTATCCACAATTAAAAACAACTAAAAAAGATGAGAATGATAATCCACAATAAATAAATGAATAACTAATACTCATCTCAAAAAGCTTCATTCGATATAGTTTAATAAAGTTTGACCAACTTATCTTTTCTTTCTTTCTTTCTTCTCCTTTGTTCTTCTATTCTATCTTTTTTTTCTATCATCACTTCTATATATATAATAAAACTAGTCTAGGTGCCCGGCGTTGCCCGGGTGTTTAGAGGTGGGTGTTGAGCAAAATAAAAGTTGTAGTAGGCAGGCTCGAACACGTATCGCGAAGGAGGAAGAGAATATGAAAAAAAAAAATGTGACGTCTTTGCTGTTGCGCCTATCGCCAAACCGAAAGTGACATAGATTTAAATTAAGGCTAGTAAATCGAAAAGAGGGAATGACATTCGAAAATATCGGTGGAAAAAGCAACCCATCCTTAAAGAAAAGTGCCCAGTTGAGGGTGAAGGAATTAATGTTTTTAGACAATTTTTCAATATTTGTTGAACTTTAAAGTGATACTGATCTCGTGAAAATCCGTTGCCTCTGTCAAAAGTTTTCAGCAGACATACATACATTTAAACAGACAGGTGAGATTTATATTATAGACTATCTCACCTTTTTACCGTTCAGCTAGAGTTCTAATAGGAATATAAACGCAGGTGCTACATATACTTCTAATATGCTCACACTTTTTGACAAAAACTGATGTCTGTTTCCAGAAAGTAACAGTCAGTTCCTTCCGATTTCAACATTTTCGAAATTTATGCCAACATAACTAACATAACTAATATAATTTACATAACTAACATAATTTACATAACTAACATAACTAACATAATTAACATAACTAACATAATGGTCACAATTAAAGACAGTAGGCATTACTTTCATTCACTTAACCATATGTACTACCATTCTCCCATCATCATCGGCACTTTTTTGGTTACTTCATCCATCACCAGAGTTTGATTGCTTCATTGTATTATTGCATGCTATTATCTTGCACCAAATACGACTACCCTCACGAAATACGAACTGCTCTTTCAAAGTTCCACATTTATTTTTACATCATTCTGATTGGCTGTCTATTTGAAGATTATAAAAATACATTTTACAAACACTAAACAAACAAGGTGTCTTTCATTTTTGTCTATTAGAGACAAAGCCTTCTATATTATAAATTTCACCTATCTGTTTATATGTATGTATGTATGTATGTATGTTTGTATGTCTGCCTAAAACTTTCTACAGAGGCGACAGATTTTCATGAGATCGGTATCCTTTTAAAGCTTAACCCTTCGGGCGACAAATATCGAAAAATTGGCTAAAAACATTAATTCCTTCTCCCTCAACTGGGCACTTTTCTACAAGGAAGGGTCGCTTTTTTTGCTGATATTTTTTGAAAGTCATCTCCTCTTTTCGATTGACTGGCCTTAATTTAAATATGCGTAACTTCCGGTTTGGTGATGGGCGCAACAGCAAAGACGTCACGTTTTTATTTTTTCACATTCTTTTCCTCCTTCGCGGTATGGGTTTGAGCCTGCCTGCCTACTACAACTTGTTTTTTTTTTTTTTGCTCAACACACACTCTAACCCTAACCCTAACCTCCAAACACCCACCCAGGCTAATCCTAAATGGAACATAATTTCTTAACCTAAAACGTATAGTCTCATAAATACAACATGTTTATTCCTAGCATCTACTGAGTGAACGCTACGTCTACTTCTTTAGCATTTCTGCATTTTACAGACCACGCTGAAAAATAAGGTTCTTATTTATCTACCCATTCTTAATAAGTTAAATATTTTGTACTTCCATATAATTTAGTGAGTTAATCTCCTTTCCCAACCAACACCGGGAAACTGGTAGCTAGTTTTAAAGTAGAGGAAAACTTTAAAATAATTTAAATAGAGTAAAAATATACAAAATAGGACAAAAATTAAATTTTAACGTGTTTGATGACAGATATGAGTTGTATTTTTGTTTAATTTTCGATTAAATTGACAACATAGATGCTAAATATCAAGTAAATTACAGCAATCATGTTAAATCTTTTTTTTTTCACAAGCAGTCGTGATTACTAATAAAATCTATATAAATAAAACAGATGTATGTGTGTGTGTCTGTGTAAATATTTAACCGATAAACTCTTAAACTACTAATCACATAACACTAAAATTTACAGAAAATAGTAACCATACACCAAGATAGGTTTTAACGAGTAAAATCTTTGTTTGGATGGATGAATAATGTACACAGAAATGTTGCAAGTTGAAATACAAAATGTTCATTTCAACTTGATGACATATTTGTACTACTTTTGTGCATGCATAAATTCATTCATAGTTTGAAGTGGTTTAATTTTAAATTTTTCTTATATATCTGTTGATAGCTCAGACAGTAGGGAACACGGCTCGAGCGCTAAATGTTTTGGTTCGATTCTAGCTGATGGCAACCAAGTCATTTTTTTTTTTTCATTTTTGAAATCAGTATTAGATATATATATATTTTTTTTTACTTGGAGGTCACTGCTTATCAAGGCCCGAAAGCCACTCGAGGATAAGGGTTAATGAATGTAAGGTGGTAGTGAAGTAATCCTTAATGATGTAAATTAGGTGGAATTTATTTATGAGGAGACGATCTAACAGGAACTTGTTTTCATTAGATTTGATGGCTACCATGTTGTATTCACCCGGGAAGCATGCCAGCAGATCAGTGTTCCAAAGGCGGGCAGTTCTAGGAAAGAAGCTTTGTTCATGGAACTGCATCTACATTTAGGCACAGATAGAGAGTGAGGAAAATCATATATGGTGGTTTTAGCTAGTCGAGTGTTTTTTGTGAAAGTTTGGCAAGCGGGAACCGTAGATTGGAGTTCAGACGAGCACTTACCATTTATGTACAATATAATATCCAGTAGAAAATTGGCTCTGTAATAATAAATATGAAATCTGCATGTAATAAAATATATTTAAGCTTATTTTATAACCAGGTAAGACTGCGCACCCCCTGCTAGTTGTAAAATAAAAATCAATCACAAAATGTTTTCACAACTAAAAAAATATACAGGTCAAAAGAAAAGAAAATTTTCCGAGGTTATTTGTTGAATATTTGTTTTTCTGTTAACTATACTACACTCTTTCCATAATAACGGCATTTCTATATGGTCATGCTCATTTCAAAACCAATTCTTTTAGTTATGATTATTTCTTACCCATTTGAAGTTCTTACACGATTTGTTTCCAGTGATCACTCACTGATTATAATGTTGTGTTTCAACCTTGTGTCAGACATGCAGAAAAGCAAGTGATGTCAATATTACAAACACATATGAAAGTTCACAATTATTATGTAACATAGTCGTTACATGTCAACACTTGGAGCCCACACATTGTATGCAGACAGTTGCAAGGAAACAAAGACAAAGAAAGAATTCGACTCCTTCTTTTTTTTAGTGAAACAACAGATATTTATTTACAGGTACTTTCCAGAATAAAGTCTTGTATTTTGTTCACAAGACTTCTCATACTCCAATGTACTTGAGAAGACTGCTGTGTAGAACATGTGGTATTCCGTCTATGGTCGTATTTAGGATGCATCTTTTCCTGTTGCTCTCGGGTCACATATGTAACCTGTCTATCTCTTCATCTTTTTCTTTCCTTCTTCCTTGCTGTGACACCATCTCACACACAGCTCGGTCATTTGCATACAGCTGCTGTCATACGTGCGTCCATGCTCTGTTACAATCACACCTTGCTAGCTGATTGTTCTTATATACATTGTGTGATCCTTCCAGGCTGAGGGCTTATCGTTCAAACTGAAATCAAAGCTCAACCCAATAATGGAACATAGAAGAGGTTTATTCAACTTGATCTTCAGTTGAAATCATTGACCAATAGGATGGGGAAGGGTTACAATCATATTTCATCAGACCATCTCTACTTCTCATATACATGTTGCATACTTCTAAGGAACTAACTCTTCTCTTTGAGCCATGTGATGCCATATCTGTTTCTATTAATTCCACGTCTAGTTCAGCAACTTTCATTCCTTTATTTTCAACTAATCATTTTATATCCTAGTAGGGTTACAAGCCTAATATCTAACAATTATACAAAAAATTTTCATTGTATATACGTATGTTCGTATTCCAGAACCTTTCAATAAATCCGATGGAAAACAGAGAAGACTTATTTAACTTGATCTCTATTTCAATTCACTTATCGCTGAGATGAAGGAAGAAATTTAATCATATTTTGTCAGCACCATCTGAATTTCTCATGTTCACATGCTTTCAAGGGACTAACTCTTCTGTCTCTTACTCTCTTCAAGCCGTATGACATCGCATACATTTCTATTAATTCTCACAGTCTAATAATCTCAACGTTGGGTTCATCAAGTTTATCCCAACTGAACTTTTATTGTGGAGTGATGTTATCTTCAGTGATGAATTCTAGTATTTTGACAGCAACAGATCATTGTGTGTTTTCTTCAAAACTTCACGTTAAAACATAAAATATACACTTTAGTTTGTTACAAGCTATTGACCGTGGTTGAGAAGTATTGTTACATTTGTGATCCTATTGAAGCACAGGGTTGAGCAGGTGCTGGTATGATTGCAAATGAAGTAAGTTCAATAACTAGCAGTGCATTACCACAATCGAGTAAGAAAAGAGTCTATCAGGCATATGTATGCAGTGTGATGATAAGTGAAATCTGGTCAGTAAGAGTTGAGGACATGCGTTGCATGAATAGAAATGATATAAACATTTTATAACTGTGTAAAGTGAATCTTAAAGGCAAGTTTAGTTCTGATGATCTAAGAGATTAAATCTGAACAGAATAGAGAGATGTGTGCAGAACAGATGGTATGGCCACATTGAAAGAATGGATGAGAGTTCTTTGGTTACTAGATGTAGAACAGTTAAAGTAGCAGGTCCAGTTCACAGAGGAAGGCTTAAGTAAACATGGGAGGAAGTGAGAAAAATGGACTTGACAGAAAAAGGGACAAAAAGACCTGGCCAGAGGTAGGAAGTCAATTTGTTAAAGTCATTTAATGCATACCAGCATGTAAAAATGGACATTGAACTGATAACGATGATGATGATAATAAAATGATGAAGAATCAGCGAGAGCTGTACACTGGCACTGCCTAGGAAATTGTAAGAACCCCCCCCCCCAAAAAAAAAATAATGTTACTGAGTCTGAACATCACATACTCATTTTTACTAATTTCTTTTTCATTATCTATAATTAATAGTAATGTTCTGTAAGTTTTAAATGTACAAATAAATAAAAATATCCGTTTTAGGATGAGTAAAATGAATTCCCAAAGCAGAACAATTTTGCACTATTTTTATAATATATAAGCCTCGCCTTGTTTGGTAAAGATGGAACTTGCATAATATACAGAATATATGATGATATCTTCATTTAGGGATCAAATTTGAGGTTTACACAATATACTAGGTTCACAAATGTTAAGTTATCTCCCTTAGTATTAAGATAAAAGAGTGCTGTTCTTTGCATCAAGTTCTTAGAGTGATCTCCCTTGCTTCTTGTTCATTCTTGTCTGAGAAAAAGATGGAAACTAAGATAAACAGCCGTATTGGAGTTATGTGAAAAGTAAACATTGATAGCAAAAGCTTTTATGTGATAACAAACTATCTTGTTCAGCAAATACTGAAACACATTTAAAAGAAGAATGACTTCCTTTACAAAACAACACGTATTTTGGTAAATGAAAAGGCATATGCTGAATGGAAGCAAGATATAGACATATGATCTATGCTTATATGCTAGGGTTAGGCTAATCCTATAACAGGCAGAGAGATCTAACTACATTTGTTGGAGAAAAAAAAAGAAAACTTATAAAAAATATTAATAAGATACTTTCTCAGAATATAGAAAGCAGAAATGATGTTCAGATTTTAAACAAGTGAAATGGAACCATTTTTCTGTCGCAAATTGAGTTTTCAACAACACATTGTTTTTTTGTAAACAACACATTTTTTTTTGTAGGGAAAAATGGTATTTCTTAAATAAACAAGGCTATTAATATGAAAAGAAAACTTTAAGATAACAACATGAAACTTTTACAAAATATATTAAAACAACCAGCAAATTTTGTTTTAGAAATTAAAACTAATTTTTATTAATTAATAAAAGTTCTCACTAGAATTCAATTTGAAACTTTCACAGTAAACTCACAAACGTTGTTTTTTTTTAAAGAGAGTTACCACTTATTAAAGCCCAAAGACCACTCGAGGATAAGGGTTAATGAATGTAAGGTGATAGTGTAGTAATCGTTACTGGTGTAAGTTGGGCACAACTTGATTATTTAAGGGGACGGTTCAACAAGAACTTGTTTACTTTAAGGCCACCATACTGTAGTTGGCAGGGAAGCAGGCCAATGGAACAGTGTTCAACAGATGGGTAGTTCTAGAAGAGGAGCTGTGTTCATGGAATCCACGTTTATAAAGTGAGGGAAATTATTGATAGCGGTTGTAGCTAGTTGAGCGTTTTTTTGTAAAAGCTTTGCAAGAGGGAACCATAGATTGGAGAATTTAAATGTAATTTATATGATACAGAATCTCACTTGAAATAAATTTAATAGGTAAAAATCTTCTTTCAGAATGAAATTATCTCAGAACGATGAGTGTGAAGTGTTAACAGCTAATTGATTGGAAACCTTGTCCCCAGTAAAAAGCTTCAAATGTTAAATCTCTCAGCCTGTTATAGGAATTGTCTTGGCTAAATTGGATTATATATTAGCAGTTAAAAAAAATTGAAGCAGAAATATTTGTAATCTCAAATTTATTTAATAAAAATAAAAGCTATAGCAAACTTTGAGAAATTAATTTATTAAATAACAGGTCACATGCTGGTCATTTTACTAGTTCAGTTGCAGATGACCTATAACAATCTCGGATCAAATTGATCAATATCTTTGTTGCATCGCACAGTGCAAGTCCCACATTTTGGTAGCAATAAAATAATTTATAATTAAAGTCTTTTCAAAATCCAAAGTGTTTGAAGATAACACATTTGTTTGTTTGTTTTTTTTCACTGAAACTTTTCTGAAGCTTTTCTTGATTAAGCATGAATGTACAAAAAAAAAATATTTGTAACCAGAATTTTATCAACCATTTTAAAATTTAAACCCAACTCGAGACATGCTTAGTATCAAGGTTTTACAGAATGGAGAAAGCTCCTTGACCAACACATTCTTTTGGACAACAGACAAGGAGCGGCGGGTTCATCTTTTATCCATCATATTGAAAATAATGTTAGAAATATGTTGAAGGTTTCAATGGATTATTTCAAAGTTGAGATGGAGCAGGAAAAGTTATTACAGTGAGGTCAAGCTCTACTTATCGTTTATGTTCCTTTTTTTATGTATCAGGCAGCATCTTTTTTTATATATCAGGTTGTAACAAGCACCCTATTTTTTCTAATAATTATTTTTTGATAGATTCACTGTCCATAATTTTTGGAATTTATACTAACATTTATATTTATATTTATACTGATCTGACATGTAAGTATGTATGTTTTCACCCGAAAAAGAGACCTTCAGAGCAATAATAAAATAACTTTCTAATCCTCCCCATCTGTTTTATTAGTATTAATTGAATATGTTTTTAAATAACATGACAGGCACAATATTAATAATAATATATATTTAGTATCAGTATAAATAGTTTTTTCTTTCTTTATTAGTATATATGTGTCTCTTACTCTATTCCTTTCTCTTCATCTGCAATTCTCCTCATACAGCTACTATGCAGCCATCTCATTTTAAAAATAAATAATCTTAAAATTTCAAAGCAAAAAACTTTCAAATAACTTTCTTCAAATGTAATATTTTCAAATCTTTTAAAAACAAGTGTTTAGAATGAAATAATAAACAGATTTTTATAGGTTTCATTAAAAAATGTTCAGTAGATAACGAGAAAAATTGATATAAAAATTATAACATCCAAAACCAAGAGAAATTTAAGAGACAAACAATTATCTCCTCGCAAGCAAAAGTGCCTGTTAGATTAGACATACAGAAGAATTAGAAAACATTTTGTGTTCTGCGCTTTTGTGCGAAGACAATAAAGATCAGATCAATAGTTATGTCAAAAACAAAAACAAGATGAAAAATATCACTTTCTTATTGATGGAAATAATTCAACATCAGAAAATAAATATGCACATGGCTGAAAACTTATTAAACATATTTTCTGCAATCAAACTATATTTGGTATAAGTAATTTCAATCTATACCTAACTTATCCACCATGTTTCAGACACAAATGTTCAACAGTTTTTGTTCTATCACCATTCAATATGCTCTAAATATGCACATTGGCATTGACAAATACTGAGCACTACCTAATGGCTGTTAAGTTTTGGGAAGTCAAAGTGATGTTTCAAGAGTAAACAATGATTTTAATAGAATGCGGGAACTCCTCAAATTTCAAATGACTCATTGGCTTGACAGCTGGGGCACTTTGGTGATTGTCAAATAAGTAGGAGGTATGATCCTGAATGGGCCTCATATTCACCAAACCATATGTTCCTTTTCACATTTTTATCTGTGAGGTTATCTTAAAAATAATGTTTATTAAAATAATTCCCAATATTTCTGAACTGAAGGTGGACATAACCACCAAAAATGAGGGCAATCTCAAGAGAGGAATGTGTCAGAATTACTGACAATTTTGTATGCCGTATTTGGGTGTACTTATTGAATGGCAATAAAAACAAACAAAAAAATTAAAAGAAAACGGCTGGATATTCAGGACTGAAACTTAGTGGACAAGTCAACCACAGGCAAAAGTTTATTTGTGCCAAATATGGTGAAATTGAAGAAAGAATTGTGAATTTTTTTAACAATTCCATGGGTGACATATTATTCGGGGGGGGGGGGGGGGGGGGCTCAGCCAATATACAAAAATAGAGAACCAGAGACCAGGATAATTATCCAATTAAAATAAAAATTAGTGTATGTCAACATAAATTTCCAATACTAGAATACATGATCCCTACAAAATGTGCCATAAAAAATTTGTTAAAGTTCCATTTTAGGGCATGAGACCCCAGTTCCACGCAAACCACAATAACCATTTGGATTTTTGTGAAGGTACTGCTGGTGATAATCTTCAGCATAATAAAAAGTGGGGACGGGTAAAATTTCCGTTGTTATTTCAGAATGTCCTTTCTTCCTTAATTCCTCTTGATAAGCCTTTTTGGATGCCTGAGCAGCGGCCAATTGCTCTTCACCATAACAATAGATTGCTGAGCGATACTGAGGCCCACAGTCGTTACCTTGACGCATACCTTGGGTTGGATTATGATTTTCCCAGAAAATCTGCAAATACAATACAAAAGGCAAAAGATGCAATCAACTCGATTAATTTAAAAACCATGATTCAAGAGACAATGTGTGATTTTATTTACATAAATCTTTGATGTGCATAGACTATTTAACTGTTTTGTCCAACAATAATATCAATCATAAATATTGGTAGATATGGTTGCAAAGTATAAAAATTAACTAAAATATATTTACTTAGGATAAAGGAAGTGTAGTGCAAAAATAGGAAAAATGAATTGTTTTGAGGAAGGAACGAACAACGCGCTTATTTAAATTAAAACTAGAATTTATTTCGTGAAGAAACAAATGAAAGAAAAGGGTACAGCACATGTTTAGTTTGGCGTACGTCTCTCGCTGTTTACTGGTGAGAAGGAAAGCCTATTGTTGTAGAGAGAGAGTGAGAAAGTCAATCCAGTTTGGTGTGCGTCTCTCACTGTTAGCTGGTGAGAAGAAAAGTCAATTGTTGTAGAGAAAGAGAGAGAGAGAAAATCAACCCAGGCCATGGAGATAGAAAGCGTGTAAAGTGTACGTACTATCTGTTGACTCTTGCCCCCACACATAGTAGCAGGTGACGTTAGGCGCGCGCGCCCGCCCCAAAAGGGGCCTGTTGGTCCGTCGACCTCTCAGGTCGGAAGCCGAATTGAAAAGGGAGGAACAGCTCAGGTCTCTTGCTTTTATAGTTGTTTCCAACGGTCTTTTGCGCATGTGTGGATTTCCTTCAAAGGGGAAGTGCCATTGCCCATGTGTGCACGTATGTGTGCGTACATTAGTGTACGTTAGCGTGCATGTGTGTGTGTGTGTGTGTGTGTATGCAAGTGAATGTGAGTGTACGTGAACGTATGTGTATGACAAAAAAAATGGCTTGAGATGTGAACGCGTGTTTTTGTGTGAGACTAGAAAAGGCTCGCACAGAAGCTGGTTATATGTTGAGAAACATTGTTTTCATATATTTAAAAAAAAAATGCAAAAAAAAAAAAAACAAGAATCTAATTTTTATTTAATGAATGAATTAAACACTAAATCTAATTGGGAGATTGATCTCAATCATGTACTTCATTTATAATGTAGACCATTATCTTTTTTAAGGAGTTCACTTGCAACTCTCTAAGATGTTACATCCTCAAACCTGAAAATCTGCACTTACTTGGTATTTGCAAGTCAGCAGAAAGTCTAAGATTTGGTCATCATTCTCAGGTTGGATCACAAAAGATTTTTGTTCTTAACTTTTATTGATGTTGACACCATAAACGTTGATGAATATTTTAACAATTTTCAGTTTTCCTTTTTGTTGGATTATTATTTCATAATTATCATCATATTATATATATATATATATATATATATATATATATATATATATATATATATATATACATGAGTGAGCATGTGTGCAGGTGTATATTTTTTGTTAAATGAACCAATTAGCACTATTCCATTTTTTCATCTTTTTCATCACATATAGTAAAATTCTTTTGTCAAAGTGCTTATGTTCATCAACATATCCAATTATTTTCAATCAATTCAGCCAAGACTTAATGTAAAATGCAGTTTAAATTGTTATAAAAAGAATTTTGTGTTTGATAAATAAAATAAGTAATAAATGGTTTATTAAGTCCATTCACATTTTGTGAAACATTTAAATGTTTTATGTTCAAAGTAAAAAAAAAACTTGTTAGAAATCAAAATAGAAAGAAAGTGACATCATTTAATGATAATTCTACTGAGTGTGCAAACTGGGAAGCTGAATAGAGTTTACAATCAAAACTATTTTATAGGTTTACCTTGAGTAAATCTGTATATCTTATAATGGATGGATCAAACTGCAGCCGAACAACTTCACAGTGATTTGTTTTGCCAGAGCAGGCATCTTTGTACGTAGGGTTTTTAGTGACACCACCAGCATAGCCAACCTAAATTACATAATTAAAAAAAAAAAAATCATTAATAAGGGATCTAAATGACCAATGGCAAAAGCAAAGGTGATCTTGCATATATACCAATCCAGTTTTGAAACTTGTTGAAAGTAAATGACGTTACTTAATTTAAAGACCCCAATGAAAAAGCTGATTATATTCATTGAAATATGCTTATTTACAGAAAAGTTTTTCTAAGAAATATGTTTATTTACAGAAAAGTTTTAAATAAATGTTTATCTATAGAAAATAGTTTTAATAAATATGTTTATTTAGAGAATTTTTAAAAAATAAATGGCTGTTTATTGAAATATTTTTAAACAAATATTCATAAAATTTTTTTTAATAAATATGTTTATTTACCGATATTTTTCCTAATAAATATGTTTATTTACAGAATTTTTAAAATATAAATGTTTATTTAAAGAAACTTTAAAAATAAATGTTCATTTACATATTGTTTTTTTAAAAATAAGTATATTTATAGAAATATTTTTAATAATAATTTGGAGAAAATTTTTTAAATAAATATTTAGAAAAAAATGTTTTAATAAATGTTTATTTTCAGAAAAAATATTTTATAATAGATATGATAATGCTTTATAAAAATAATAAATAATTAAAAGAGGCTCTACAGCTAGGTGTTAAATAATATTACTATCGGGTAAGTACAAAAATCTTTGTCAATTTAAATTTTCATCTGAGGTTTTGAAAATCTTTATTCATAACAAGAATGACTCTTGCTCTTTATAGCTTGATGCCATCTGTCAACAAATTTGTCTTGCTTGTAAAATTCTTTAGGTTTTCATTTGAAATATGAACCTAAATCATCTTAAATCTCTTCCTGTGATGTCAATCTACAGCCATCTAAATGGTTTTGAAATCCTCATAATATGTGATAATCAAAGGGAACTCAATCAGGAGAATATGCAGGATGGAGCAAGGTTTCTCAATCGAATACTCCTAGATCTTTGGTCAGTAGTGCTGTGTGAGGACAAGCATTATCATGATGGAAGATGACTCACTTTTTGTTGACTCGACATGTGTAAGTATATTGCAAAAAAAATAATAAATGATGCTTTAATAATCTGAAAGAAAAAGTTAAACATTAATTATGGTGATATGTTTAAGTAATAACAATATTCATGAAAACAAATTATGATGGTTTACTCTTGCTCAAACCGGCAAAACATTTTGCACCAAACTTTATCTAGCCTAGTAGTAATCCAAGAAAGAAATCAATGTCACCCATATGTTCAGGAAATACTAAAAACATATGATAGCCAGGAAGTCTCTGGCAAAACAGTGACTTTAGCATGAGTGCCTTGTCAAAAAAGCAACAAAAAACTGAGATTCTGGCAAAAGGCTTAATGAAACTGATGATAACAGAACTTAAAACTGCCAAACACAGATTACAAAACAAAAATGAATCCAAACATAAGAAAAAATATATATAAGAAGAAATTTAAGTTTATAGAAAGTCAAACAATATAAAGGCGTGATGGATAGACTCAAACTGACACAACTTAAAATATAATGGAATCAGCTATGCAGTTTCACTTTTATTGATCGAATTCATGTGTATACGCATAACCATACATATATATATATATATATATATGTTTTTTTTATTCAATATTTTACATGTAAGATGTTCTTACTTGTGTCAGGTAGTCAAGTAGTGTGTTTGTGATATTATATTTCGGGATGTCTTCC
The DNA here is from genome assembly GCF_053919585.1 of Euprymna scolopes. Lineage (NCBI taxonomy): Eukaryota > Metazoa > Mollusca > Cephalopoda > Sepiida > Sepiolidae > Euprymna > Euprymna scolopes. Next base: position 64,024,993 of record NC_136490.1, read on the forward strand.
CTTCATCAGGCATGTGTTCTACTTTCGGATGTGCATGACAGGTTTTTATTTTAAATAATAAATAAAATAAACAAAAATAAAAAAACAAAAACAAATGTACATACGTTTATGAACATACATATGAATTGGATCAGTAAACCTTCTTCCTCACTGTGACACCCCACTGTGACACAGTCATTTGCATTTGTGTCTGTGCTCTGTTACATACATACCTATGCCTGATAGACCCTTCGTTTAGTTGATAGTTGTAACACTCTTCTTATTAATGGTAAAAGTTTCCTGAACTTATTCCATCCACTTCTCACGCTTGCAATCATATTAGAACCAGTTCCTTCCTATACTCTAATTATATCACCAAGGTAACAAAACTTCTGAAGAAGCTCAATTAGAATAACATCCTTACCATTGATTACAAATCAACAAATGATCACATCTTGTTGACTTTTTTTGTTTTTTCTGGATTTTCTTTGGAAAATGATGAATTGGTGATCACGTGTTGATTTTAAACAAGGGCATTGCCAGGGCCGCTGCAAGGAAGGTGGGCTCTCTCTACCGTGCTAGAAAACTACCAACACCCGAAAGTATCCTGTACCTCTATAAGGCAACCATTCGCCCATGTATGGAGTATTGCTGTCATATTTGGGCTGGTGCATCGGCTACTAGTCTCACGCTCCTTGACAAGGTTAAAAAGAGAGTCGCAAATCTGAGAGGCCCTGAACTGGCATCTAAGCTTCAGCCTCTGTCCCATCGACGAAATGTTGCATCCCTCTGCCTATTTTACAAGTATTATAATGGTGAATGCTCTGACGAACTGCAAGCACTTGTGCTCCCACAACATGAACACCCTCGACAGACCCGACAGGCTGCAAAATCCCACCCCCACACTGTAGAGATCTCTAGATGTAAAAGATCTTTCTACTTCAGTAGTTTCTTCCCCAGAACCGCTAGACTTTGGAATTCCATTCCAGGTCCTTGCTTCCCCAACTGTACTGACGTGCAGAAGTTCAAGTGCAACATGAACCAACATCTTGCTGCCCAAATCCCTACATAGTACCCCAGTAGTTGTTGCCCCTGTTAGTAGCCCCCTACACCAAAGTGGCAATGTGCCTTGTATGGGGTGAAAATGTAATAAATAAATAAAAAATTTTTTAAATTAAAAAAATAAAAAATCTTAACTTTTTCATGATCTTTTGCCATACATATATAAATAAATATTGCACTTTTATCTTTGATTTTTTTCTTGATAATCAAGCACTCTGCTGAGACGTCTCCATACTAATATTATTTACTAGCGGGGGTACCCGGCGTTGCCCGAGTGTTTGTTTCCGGGACGGGGGGGGAGTTAAAAAAATGTTATGGTAGGTAAGTAGGAAGGATCAAACCCGGAGTCATGAGTAAAAGTAGGAAAATAAAGTGTGAAAAAAAAACAAAAAAAAAAAAAAAAAAAAAAAAAAAACCATCTGCAACGTTAACAGTTTGGCCACCAAGAAAAGTCCATTCCAGTTGTTTAGGAAAAAAAAACAAAAAAAAAACGACTACGGTAGGTCGGCGCGAACGTGAAAATATAATGTGAATTGTCCAGCACGCTAACCACTACGCCACAGAGCACTGCAGCTTAGTTCAGTGATTTTAAATAACTTCACATGAAAGAACTACGAAGCCAAACCGGTGTTCTCTTCTCAACTGTTCCTTGTGAACGATCCCCAAACGGTGTTAAGTGGTGGCAGGGGAGGAGGAATTTATTAGAGAGAAAATATTTTACCACTTCCATTGATCTTAACCGATTTTGGCCGTGACTTCTCAGCAGAAAAAGTATAGAAATCTAAGATTATCGAGGAATTTGAGAAATAATAAGCCTATAACACACCTCAGATATTGTTCTGCCATTTGTGCATATTATATTTGCATGAAATATCTTGATTTTTAATCCTATTAATTTCAAAATCAAACGGGAAAAAATGAGTTCATTTTATTTATATAGAGATATAACTAGCAAAGACCTTATATAAATAAAAAATATCAGATTATACTAAAGTTGAGTTTGCCAACGTTTGTTTCCTTAAAACTCCCCCCCCCCATATATTTCAATCAAAGGAAATATTTGCTAAAATATTTCTTAATTCTGGGATACAATTATGTTTGAAAAAATTTCCATTTTCATCTTTTTAATTAGCTGTAAATTTTAATTGAACAAGTCACACATATTTCACACAGCTATCTACATATTTCTCTTGCACTTTTTCACTCTATGTGCTGATTTCATCATTCTCTGATACAGCAGAAAGACCTGTAGTACATTACAAGGATGTTTGCAAGCGAGACATGAGGGTAGGTGGCATGAACCTAACTGGCTAGGAGTTCCTGGTTGAAGACTATAACCACTGGAGTAGAGTTGTGAAGGCATGCTCCAAAAAGAGCGAGAAGACAAGAGACGGGCAGTGGAAGGAGAGAAGAGAGCACAGACGGCACAGAAGGCTGCAACAGAGCTCTCACAACAAGACACCACCTACATATACAGGGCGACCCAAAAAAAAACAGGCCCCAACTCTAATTAGGCCCTGTTTCTTAGTGTTTTGTTCGAATGAAATGAAACTTTGGCCATAACTAGTTTATTATATTCAAAACATCACATCAAAACACTAGGGTCTTTGGCCATTTTTTCTCCATTGACTGTAAAATGCTCAGAAAAACAATTGAATGTCTTGTTTTTTTTTTGGGTCACCCTGTATGACTGTTGATCCAGGATAGGCTTGCACAGTCACAGTAGACACTGCAATTTGGCAATAGATAAATCTGAGGGGCAGAACTTCATTATTTCCTGAGACATACGGATGCCAATAACAATAGATTTTAATGTTTCTGTTAGCATTTAGAGAAAGGTTGACTTCTTTTTTCGATAAATTTACGTAGTGTGTTCATACACACTGTAAAAATGTATGCAAATTAGATAGAAAAACAAAAGGCCACTTTACTCCTGTCTCATCATTATCTCTATATAAATAAAATGAACTCATTTTTTCCCGTTTGATTTTGACCTTAATAGGATTAAAAATCAAGATATTTCATGCAAATATAATATGCACAAACGGCAGAACAATATCTGAGGTGTGTTATAGGCTTATTATTTCTCAAATTCCTCGATAATCTTAGATTTCTATACTTTTTCTGCTGAGAAGTCACGGCCAAAATCGGTTAAGATCAATGGAAGTGGTAAAATATTTTCTCTCTAATAAATTCCTCCTCCCCCTGCCACCACTTAACACCGTTTGGGGATCGTTCACAAGGAACAGTTGAGAAGAGAACACCGGTTTGGCTTTGTAGTTCTTTCATGTGAAGTTATTTAAAATCACTAAACTAAGCTGCAGTGCTCTGTGGCGTAGTTGTTAGCGTGCTGGACAATTCACATTATATTTTCACGTTCGCGCCGACCTACCGTAGTCGTTTTTTTTTTGTTTTTTTTTCCTAAACAACTGGAATGGACTTTTCTTGGTGGCCAAACTGTTAACGTTGCAGATGGTTTTTTTTTTTTTTTTTTTTTTTTCACACTTTATTTTCCTACTTTTACTCATGACTCCGGGTTTGATCCTTCCTACTTACCTACCATAACATTTTTTAAAACTCCCCCCCCCCCGTCCCGGAAACAAACACTCGGGCAACGCCGGGTACCCCCGCTAGTGAATAATATAAAAGTAAAGAGATTATTATTTTTACTTCTGCAACAAGAATTTCTACAGTGATACATTACAGTTTACAAATTTTCAAATGTAATAAAAATGAAACAAATAATGGTTGTGGTTCTAATATATTAGAACCAACTCCTTCCTATACTCTAATTATATCACCAAGGTAACAAATATATATATATATATATATATATATATATATATATATATATATATATTGAAATCATTATTATATATTAGATACAATATAATAATCATTATTATATATTAGATACAATATAATAATCAATAGAGAATTAACTCTATAATATTAAATACGAAATCTGCATGAATAAAAAATATCATATTTAAGCATATTTTATGATCAGGCATCGATAGGTGGACTGCTAGTTATATAAATAATATTAGCATGGAGACGTCTCAGCAGAGTGCTTGATTATCAAGAAAAAAATCAAAGATAAAAGTGCGATATTTATTTATATATGTATTACAAAAGATCATGAAAAAGTTATTAAGATTTGTTTAAAATCAACACGTGATCACCAATTCATCATTTTCCAAAGAAAATCCAGAAAAAACAAAAAAAGTCAACAAGATGTGATCATTTGTTGATTTGTAATCAATGGTAAGGATGTTATTCTAATATGTAATATATGCGTATATGCATGCATGTGCAGTTTTCAGTGCAATGGCTTGGTTAGGCAAGGTAAACAAACCTTGGATACAGTTCAACTTAATTTTTAAGAATAAAATAATGATATTAAATAGAGAATTTGCTCTACAATAATGAATACAAAATCTGCATGAATTAAAATATCATATTTAAGTATATATGAATAATGTCAATATAAAAAGGAAAGCAAAAATATCATATTACCTGAGTCGAAAAGACACCTTTTGTTTGCCAGAACTTTCGTTCTGCACCCCAGAAACATCCCATACCTGAAAAAGATTTGTTTCATATACGATTTTGTTTCATGTATACATCAAATTTTAAAAAAAAAAAGTGTTAAATATATCTTGGCAAGATCATCCCACGAAGCAGCAACTTTTTGGCAACCTACCTGCCATATCTACTACAATTAGGGAGTGACGTCTACAATTTGCCGGTCACTGCCAAAGGAGTCAGCAAGAACTGGTGATAAATGTATTGCTGTGAACTCACTGGAACAGGTGCATGAGCATAGGAAGACCTAGATCCACCCACATACATCCAGCAAATTACACATGATGCCAACTGTGATCCTGAAGATCTGAGGCAGCTCATGGAAGACAGAGAAGTCTAGAGAGAGAGAGAGAGAGAGAGAGAGAGAGAGAGAGAGAGAGTGAGAGTCACATTGGTTCGGGCAAGTAGCCCGACCAGATAGATAACAACTGATCACAAAATCGAATGAGACCTCATAAACAATGTTGTCATCATGTGAAAAAAACATTACTCTTACCTAAATCAATAAAATTTTATAAGAAGCAATGTTAATGTATACTGTTAGTTGTAACCAACATTGGCAAGGTATTTACTTAGAAAGGCTGTAATATTTTTAAATAGATCAGAAGAATATAAAAGATATTGCTGTGATTATTTAGTTAAAATGTTTGAATTAGCCCATATGGAAAAGATCTAACTAACTCCATGGATTAATACTATAAACCTACTACACAACCATAGTTACTGCTATTTTATCTGCTGTTATCCGTCGACACAGGACTGTATAACATTACGTTTACATGTGTAGACCTAACATGTTGAAGCAGAGTATGTTGCAAGGAACATAGGACCAGTAATAACTCGACTCTTTGTAACAATGACATTTCCTCATTCTCCCACCATGCGTGACTTCTCGTTACTGCTGTGACGTCACCCACATCTCTAACATAATAGTCTTCTTTAACATGCTCTTTCCCCTTTTTATAGCCTTTTTTCTTTTTTCTTACCATGACATCATTTTGCACACACCTCGGTAATTGCATATAGCCACCATACACGCGTCTGACCATATGGTTGCTACATGCTACCTTGCTCATCTGTCTCAGATAGCATAGATGCAACACTCTTATTAGAGCCAAGCATCTAAATACATGTATTTGTGACTGGCTTAGATTCTCGAACTATACAGATGCAGCTATATGATGCTTTAACTTGAATGGAACCTCGGTATTTCATTAGTGTAGCTGGTTTCGTAAGATTCAGCCCCTAGGCCAAGTAATTGCTATGACACAGCAGGGCTCTAATTGCACAGGAAGCAAACAAAACCATGTAAAAAAAAAAAAAAAAACTAAAGAGAAACAGAAAAAAATAATTAAAAACAAACCCTGTCAGTAGTCTCTTTGAAATCCAACTGTTGACAATTTCATAATCGTTACTGTCCTTATAATATTTTTCCCCCCCTTTCATTTTTTTTTTTTTTTTACATTATTTTGATAAATACGCTGCACATTTTGACATATTTTTCAATATAATCTCCATTAACCAAAAACTTGCACGATTGTTCATTTTTACTTTATTGTAACACGCTTATGTCTTTCTTACCTAATGCCAGAAGAATGACGTATCAATCCATTTGAGAGAAACTTCTGAGAACTAATACGGACCTAAATAATAAGAGAATCATATCTTGTATAATTGCAAATAACTTCTGTTTATAATACCACATACATGATGGACTATCAATCACCCACTATTAAGAACTTTCCTCATAACCAGTGGCCTAAAAAAATCATGCTGGTAACAGCACTTATAGTTTTTCCATTGCACACACCTTTTCAGAGACTGTCTGTTTTTCCTACCTGCTTCCCAAATCATGAAGATCAACAAGCCTCACTTCTTGACAATACTGATTAAGATGAGTATGACAGGTGCCCAGAGCTCACTTGTGAACTGATCACATTATGATAATGGTTGGCATCAATCTAAAGTCTATCCTCCAAGCTGATCAGCCATTACTCAAAATAGCAAGATATTTCAAACAGGTGAATTGAGAATTCATCAGAGATCACATTAGAAACGCTCCGTGGAGTAAATATTTTTCTCTCTCCCTGTTGATTAGTGTGGTGCAAATAACTTAACTGAATAGACATTGAAGTACATACCTTCATGTGTAAAATTCTATAGTAAGCCTCACTCTCCCTAATGGTTCTCACTTAACTATACAACTGCTATTGCTCAGACACAGCAAACATTCCACCAATTGAATCACCATAAGTAAATTAGGAATAGACAGAAATGCATAGCATTGATAAACCTTTCTAAGACTGTAATAGCTGCAGCTAAGAGAAATTATATAAAGATGACAAAGCATTGTCATAGAAATTAGGAACTCACGATTTCTAAAAAATCTACAACAGTATGATGAACAGTAGGAAACCAACAATTTTGCCACTATCCAACAATAATTATTTTGCAATTCTGAATTTTGAAGATGAGATGTGAATGTTTGTATTTATTTGGATTAAGTGGACAATTATTCTTATCTTGAGTGTTATTAGCACAACGTTTCGGTCGCTGCACCCCGCAACCTTCTTCAGGTGTTGAATACAGGTTTCCTTTTCTTTACTGAGGAAAAGAGGGTTTAGCTCTGCATTGCAAGAATTCAAACCGTGAGGGTAGATATCCCGAAAAATTGAGTCATAGGAAAGCTTTTAAAAATATCTTAGTGACCCCTGAAGATTGAACTTTCTTTATGATCTATGGACCCACCCTCAAATCCATGGTTCAAATTCACAATGAAAACAGAAACAACTGTGAAAGAAAACAGTTATTTTCAGTTTTAAAAAAGTGTTTCATTTTTCAATGAAAGTTGCAAATAAATAATTTCATTTTTATGAGAAATACATGCTAATAACTGTAAACAAAATTATACTTTTTTTTGCAAAGAAAGTTAAATGGTTGAACAACTTTGTCTTTTTTTTCACTAAAGTTTTTTTTTTGTAATTTGCTGATTGCTGATTGGCTAATCATGTTGGCATATTCTAGCTGCTTCCATAACCATGTCGAAAGATGTTGATGCTAGGTTGCCAGAACTTATGTCAGAATCTGAATAAGTACTGAAACATTATATCATGTCCTTAGGACAAGCAGTGTTGTTGTACAGCATTTACCCTAGGTGGTATGAACTGACTTCCTCCAAGAGAGAAAGTATCAAGGGAATATTAAGGCAGTTCCCAGTCGCATGAAATGTTTGGTACATTTTTGGTCAGGAAACTAGTATCTTTTTCTGACAGCCTGATATCGTAGCACCAGATGCCCTAACAAGTATTACCAGTCTGGGCCAAAGTGGACCTGGGAGCAATAGTAACTAAGGGGCAACGCCACATTCCCCACAACCCCCAAATGGGACCTCACTACTGGATGTTTTTTTGCAAATCATGTCCTTAGAATAAATAGCATGGAATTAGTTATTAGACAAATAACCAGACAGATAAATGGATACACATCTCTTCTATCAATATAGATATTGAAATATTTTCACATGGTTGGCATACTTACCGAACATAGCAAATTTCAAATGGTCAGGAAAAGGTTCAACTGTTGGATTCTTATTGACTGCATGAATTGGAGAGACTTGCATTTTGGCAGTTCGATCTGAAAAGAATCTCTATATTAATAGAATTATGAGACATTTTCACACGTGTGTGTGTGAGTATTTCTTGAATGGACGTTACTTTGATAATTGCACCTAAGATTATTATTTTTTTAATTATTAATTAGATATTTATTAAAATCAAAATTGCAATAACAAAATTTTAACAATCCTATTAAAAAAATGTTTATGTAATTAACTCAACCAAAATGCATTTTGGTTTATTTGTAAACAAGTCAGTTATTTTAATCTCTTGTTAATAGTTGAAAAATTAAAAAATATAATCGATTACTTTGTGAATTTTTAAAATCTTTAAGGAATTTGAAAGCGTTTAAACTGTCACATAGAAAGTAATTTTCAGTTTTAATATTCGTAGCAGGATTGAAAGTTTTAGAAAGTCTTTGCATCCAATAGTTAAAAAAATATATGGAAATTACAATAATATTACCATAACAAAATTAGTTATTATTCCATAACAATTGGGTTTAATTAGTGATTTAATCACTAAACAAGAAATTAAATTTAACTCACAATCCTATTGCAAAAGAATATTAATTTGGTAAAAAAAAAAAAAAAAAAAGTGAAAGAAAAAAAAAAGGAAAAAGTTAAATATAAATTACAGTAAAACGGCTGTTAGGCAACCTTGGTTAAATACAACATGCAAACAAAAAAATAAAAATAACATATTAGCATACCGATATTCCATTATATATGTATTTTTAAGACTTATTGTCGCGCCAGAAAATTGTAATGACCAGAAAATAAAGATCCCAAACTTAGATATAAAATTTTGACAAGTGATATATTAGTTATATACCCTACTACTATTTAATGTGAGCAACCATTAATGAAAATTTTGGCTGGATTTTGGAGAGCAAATGTTTGTTTTTTATGGGTTTTTTTTTTTTTTAATATTAAAAAAAAAAATGCTAATTGAGGGATAGGGGGATATTTTTAAACAAGTTTTCTTAGGGGTCACAAGTACTTGTAACATGTAAATAACCATTTGATTTGGAACAAAACCTAATGAAACTTATTTGGGATATTTACATAAAAAAGTGTCATTTTGTTCACTTTGTACTATTTTAACCTTATCAGAAACAAACCAGACCCCTCCCACTCGTTCCATCACAAAAAAAAAAAAAAAATTGAATGAATAAGCTTTCTGCATTCATTGGTCATATAAAATCATGTAACATTTTGTGAAATACTAATGAAGAGATTCTGAGAACAGATAAATCAACAAGTATCAAAAACTATTAACAATGGGACGTGAAAAGAAAGAAAGCAAAACAAATATTTGTCATAAAAGATCCTCATAAGTAATTCAATTTTGTTCTATCCATTCATCATTTTCAATACTCTCATAATATTCTTCATCATTCGACTGACAGTCCATCATATTAATCCTTACCCTTAAGTAGCCTTTGGCTTTGATAAATCGTGGTTTATTAATAGAAAAAAAAAAGATTTCTTAATTCCATTTTAAATTTCTATGGCATTTTATATCATTTCACCATGACAATCGATTAAAGCAATTAAAAAACAAGCAGACAAAAATTTATGAAAAGCAAACTTTTGTAGTTACAGACGACCCAAATAACCTATCAATTTTTCTTCATTTCTTCTAAACTTGTTCATTCTCAGGTTCCTAGGCCTAGTTAACTAAAAGTAATAGCCTAATCCAATGCAGTTACAATACGAATATATTCATAAAATATAGATTTAAATAAGTGATACTGCATCCAGTTCGTTAACTCTTATCCTTTGATGTCTTTTGGCCTTGATAAGTAATGACTGCTTTTGTTTTTTAATGAAGGCATGAAGTCTGTTATGAATGTAACGTGCTAAACATTATAATAAAAAGAGAGAGAGAGGAAGGTAGAATCCTTTCATGACAAAACAAATCTGAAAGATACCCAACCTCCAGTATTCAATCCTTGAACTTCAAATAGATTAGCTAAAATTAGCTCAAAAGAAGGCCATTCAAAACACAGCAAATTATATATATATATATATATATATATATATATATATATATATATATATATATGATGCTAAAACAGACTTTATATGAAAAAAAAATCAAAAGGAATGAATTGAAAAAAATATGGATGTCAAGAAGAATTCAGTCACAAAAAAATGTGTGTGTGCGTGTGTATATATATATATATATATATATATATATATATATATATATGAGGCAAGTGAAAATCACTGATGTTTTTGTATTTTTAGACTGGTCTAGTGTTCAGGAAAAATCTTCCAGTCTACCAAAAACAACAGTTTTGTAAAGTTATATTGAATAGGTTTTCTTTAGTTTTCCTCTACGAACTGATGCTGCTATCTTAACTGTTCTACACACATCTCTCTATACTGTTCAGATTATTAATTAAACTGTATAATAACAGGAGATCAGAATCGATAGAAAATTGACTCTATAATAATATATACGAAATCTGCATAAATTAAAAAATCATATTTAAGCATATCTTATAACCAGGCTACACCAGGCATCCCTACTAGCTTAGATAAATACTTTTGCAGTTTTAAGCAAAGAGCTACAATAATATCAGGGCGTTTCCATTTACGTTGAACATCTATGAAATGCCAATATCAATATATTACACATGAAAGAGTCCACTGTAGAATTTCCACAGGTCCTGCTAGTATGCAATGATAAAGATTGGCATAATTGGATCAATTAGAGTTTAAAGACCCCAGCAGATGAGGGAACAAGAGGAACAGCTTTTGATCTACACCAGTTTGACCTTCACGTTTGCATATGGCATTTTGAAAAACAAACATAGATAAAGTTGTTCGGTTTTTTACTAGCAACATTTTTTTTTAACGTAGTTTGCGTTTGTTTTTATTTTTTATTTTTTTTTTACAAAACTTTAAACCCTAATTTATCTACATAATCTTTAAAAAAATCTTGCTTCTTACCTTGAAGTCTATTTTGAACCAAACAACAGTAACTTTTTATTACACATTTGGCTGCTTTAAAAGATAAAAGATGGTCACATGTACAAAGATAATGCAAATTAAATATTAAATATAAACTAAACTTAATTGGGCATCATGCAAGTAGATATCCAATGTCGATGCTATTTTATGTTCAGCTATCAAATGTTTTGGTGAAATACTGCATGAAGACTAACCCTGAACTGTCTGACCTTATATGCTCAAGGTAGAAATGTCAAACACATTCGAAGAATGTCAATGATCATTTTGGTGCAACCACTGATAAAATGTTTAAGATAACTGTCTTCTCTTGAAAATCATGCGAACGAATATAAATAGATTAATTTATGTTTATTTCAGATTATTAGTCTCATCTTTATTAGTTGTTGTTTTTTGATATTTTTATTGGTTTGTTTATATCAAAAAACAACAACTAATAAAGATGAGACTAATAGTCCGAAATAAACATAAATTAATATATAATGCTCATCTCAAAAATAAATTCCAATTACGGAATAATATATATATATATATATATATATATATATATGAATATAAATAGACTTTTGATAAAAATTGCATTTCATTTACTAAAAGGTAAAAATAATGAATAAAAACATTACAGAATATAAGAAAACAATTCTGAAATTACCAGTGGACAATGCCAGTTATCTGTCCTTAGTGGCATTATAGATTGATAGGCAGGGTCTGTTTCGTTTGCTTTAATGCCTACCAGCACGCAATTGTTCAATGCCTGCCAGCATAAAAAACTGAATATAATGATATTCAGTTTTTCATGCTGGCAGGCATTGAACAATTTAAAAAAAATAAAAAAAACAAAACAAAAGAAATGACTTCCAACTTAACCTATATCTGTCCAGTTTTATTTATTCCTTTCTTTCAAATTCATTTTTATCATTTCGTCCAATGCCCCCCCCCCCGCCCGTAGAAGAATCTACTACCTCAACTGTTCTACATCTACTTACCAAATTCATTGATTCTTTCAACATGACCATACCATTTAAGTCTCCTGTCTTGCATACATCTTCCGTCACTGTCTAGATTTAATCTTCCTCCAAATCATCAGAACTAAGCTGGTCTTTAAGACTCACATCATACATCCATTTTATCATCCTCATATCATTTGTATCCATGTAACGCATGTCCTCAACAGGTTTAATTTCCACACATCATCACACTGTGTATACATGACTTATAGACTCTTCCCTTAGTTGACAGTGGTGATGCTCTGCTAGTTAGTAAATAGCAGGTTCCCTGAACTTGTATCATTTGTTCCCAATTCTTGCAATCATTCTAAAATCATAATTCATTACGACTTTTGACAGCTTAATTTTGTTGGTGGTACTGTTTTCCGAATTCTTTCTTAGAATCACCCCTCACAGGAGAGATCACGTGGAGTTTATTCAAATTTATGGTGAAATTGGTGCAATGCAGTTGAAAAGGACTTTAACAGGATGTTGACTTTTCAGTCCACATTGTAATTCACTGCCATCTTGCTTGCTTGCAGCACAACTTGTATCAACCGTTTGGATCGAACCACTTGGAGAGCAAGAACCCATAAAACTCAACATATTAAATACTAAAATTGCATCATGATGCTATGCGTTTTGCATCTTGCATGGAATGCGCCACTATAAACTCACTTTTTCCTCATTCTAGCAATTTAACTTAATGGCTGACCTAATGAGTCACATTTTTTTTTCTAGTTGTTATAAAACTATAAAAAAAATGTGACCCATTGGGTTACCCATTAAGCTAGAGTTAAATTGTTTGAATCAGAAAAAAAAAGAGTTTGCAAAACTAGTTTAACATAAAAATAAAAAGTAAAAATACAAAATAGCCTTTTTTCTGCTTGCTATATTTCTGTTTCTTTCTCCGACTACAGGTTAAAATAGTATAAGATGATAATTTAGAGTGTTTTCAAACATAACTTAATCCCAAAACAGGCATATTTTAGCATGTATATTGTGTGAGTAAAATATATAAGAAAAATAGCCTGTGAATTTTATATTCTCGTGAAACTTCCTCCTTTGGGAGAAGCTGAAGTTTTTCGATTTTCGACACTTATTGGATGAATTTCTATGTACAAAACATATCTGAGAACGCTGCCCAGCATACAAATTATCTTTGTGTGAAATTTGCAAAAGATAGGCTCAGCCGTTTCAGAACCTAACAGGAAGGAACTCTCCCTCTCTCACACACACAGTGACTTTTATATAATAGAAGAAATATTAAAATCCAAACAATTATTGAATAAAAAAAAGAAAAATGTGTAGTTACTGTGAGCTAAGCTGTAAAAAGAATAAATTACTCACAAGCGGCAATACGTCTGTTTCAAACAACAAAAGAAGGAAAAAGAAAAGGGAATGAATTCATGATATAGATGTGGCATTAGTTTGCATATGTATGAGAAAAAAGATTATAAAAAGACCAAATTGGAGAGGGAAAGTGGGTCGAATTTTTGACAGCTGAGTTGGAGGTGTAGATTGAGTTGAGAGAAGTTTGTACGAATTGAGGAGTTCACACACTTTTTGACAGTTAAATAAAATATATTGTTATACAACAATATGCAAATTAGTTAACTTTACGATTGAGATCATATATCCATAAGCAGTATAAATATATATAAAAAAAGTAAGATGTTACTATTGTTTAAATTTGGATCAATCGTTAATGAGAAAATTGAGGCTAACTTTCGCATTTATCCATTTAAAATATTTATAAATAGAAAAGCTTCAGTCAGTAAAGTTACTTCCCTTGAATCAGAGTTACCTACCTTGACCAAATTATTATTTTTTTTTATTATTGTTTACCTGCAGAATCTCTTCGATATTTTGATTTTGACGGCTATTAATTAGTTATTTTCTTTTTTACTATCATCACATAAAAGGTCAAAAGCCACTGAAGGATAAAGGTTAATAAGATGGAAAGATTGTCAACTGATACATAAAAACTAACCAATGGTATGGGGTGATTTATGATACATATTTGTTAGGTACGGGCAAAAATGGACGGATAAATGTAGAGGGACCTAGTTTGGATGGTTTTGATTCCTTTCCAGTTCTGTCAAAATAAAAAGGTATCTTTTATTGAAACAACAATATCATCCTCTAGTCTTTCTTCATTGAATCGAAGAGGCATTTTATTTAGCAGTTTCATACATAGAGCCAGAGGGACCAACAACCTCAAAACTGTAATGTGAATTTCATCCATTTAACCTACATTTGCAAGGTTAAAATGACACATTTTAATGTGAAATAAATAACTATTATTTTTTTAGGAGAGAATAAATCAAAAGAAGAAAATGGTTAGACTAAAATTGAATAAAATTATTTGGTTATAAATACTAATATGTAAAAATATGCATTTAAATATTTAAAAATATCATTTGCAGATTAAAAATGTTTTAAAATCTGATCAAATCAGACCATTTTCATCATCATAATAATCATAATAATCATCATCATCATCATATTAATAATCACCACCATCATCATATTAACAACCATCATCATCATATTAACAATCATCATCATCATATTCAGGTTTAACATCTGTTTTACCAGCTGGCAAATGTTGAATGAGTTTTAGAAATTGACTTTTAAACTGACCCATTAGGTTGAATTGAAAGTTTTTGCGGAAGTTTAAATTTTGATTTCAAATTATGTATTTCCAAATAAGTTTTCATTATAATACCTTTACTTTATATATAATTTTAAAGAGCATTTTTTTCTCTATCTAATCGCTTAAATTACAATCGTTTTAAAGCAATGATGCCTTATTTTCAGAATACAAGATAGAAAGTAAGCAAATTTGCAGAATTTTATTTCAATTCAAGCTAGGTTATATATCAATGAAGCATTTGGCCCAGGAATCAGTACTGTACACACAGTACAATGGTGGTTTAAGAAATTTTGTGGCAGTGACGAGAGTTTTGAAGATGATGAGCGTAGTGGTCAGCCATTGAATGTTCACAACAATCAATCAAGAGCCTTAGTTGAAACCAATCCACGCACAACTGTCAGAGAACTTGCTTCTGAATTAGACGTAATATATATGATTTCGAACCATTTCAAAAAGATTGGAAAGACAAAAAACTTGATAAATGGGTGCCTTACCAATTGAATGACAACCAAAAGAAACACAGTTATCTTCCCTTCTTTTACACAACAAGAATGACTCCTTTCTCGACTGAGTTGTGACTTGCAATGGAAAGTTGATTCTTTACAACAACTGATGACACTCAGCTCAGTGGTTAGACACTGACAAAGCTCTGTGACACTTGCCGAAACCGGAGTTGCACCAAAAAAAGGTCATGCTAATTGTTTGGTTGTTTGCTATTTAGTGAAACCATTACGGCGGTGAAGTACTGTCAACAAATGGATAAAATGTATCAGAAACTTCGATAACAACACCCAACATTAGTCAACATTGCTAAACCGACCCTGCAGAAGTTGAGCTACAAAACTCATCTGCCATACTCTTCAGACCTCTCACCTATTGAGTACTACTTTTTCAAACATCGACAACTTTCTGCATGAAAAATGCATCAAAAACCTAAATGATATCAAAAACCTAAATGATATCAAAAACCTAAATGATATCAAAAACCTAAATGATATCAAAAACGCCTTCAGCAACTTCATTGCGACCAGAATGCAAAATTTTTGCATTACTGGCATAAATAGACTTGTTTTGCGTTGGCAAAATTTGTTGATTCTAATGGCACTTATTTCAATCAATTTTGTTTGTTGAATTTAAAAGTTAAAAACTGCAAAAACCTTCTTGTCAACCACATATCTGCCACATCCTTATTTATCCCTCTTTCGCTTAAATCAATCCTTATCACTTTCTCACACTTTCTCCTTGGCTGTGTCATGCTAACTCTGCCACCTCACCTGTTATACATCCATTAACCCAAAGACTCTCGTCCATTCTTTCAATGTGGCCAAAACAATTTGTAGCTCTTGGAAAAAAGTTACTAAATTAGGAAGATGTATAATAACGAGGTAATTAAACAGTGAATAGATGAAAACCACTAGACCACCAAGTCAAACGAGCTGGAACAAAGAAAGCCGGGTATATATCAGACAGTTCAAAAGAACACACGCTATAATAGTACTTACAGAAAAGACTGAGACTAGCAACATTACGTCCATGGGTAGGAGGTTGCAGAGAAGAAAGAGTTGAGCCAATCAAATTACAAATACAAAAATTACAGATGAGAAAGCAATTTTAAGACAACTAAATGCAGGAATTTCTGAGTTGACTATTTTTCATTTAGTTCAAGAAATGGCATCTGTAATCAAAATAGGTTGCTACTGAATTACGATACAGTCCGACTGATTTAGTTGACCCCTTTAAGTGATGCAAGTGATGATGATAATGATGATGGTTATGATTGAAAGAATGATGATGATTAAACTGATGATGATGATGATGATAATATGATGATGAAAATGATACTGATGAAAATGGATATGATGATGATAAATAGGTCTGCATTCACTTGCCACTTTGTTTATTTCTGTTACAGTTTTTACTCAGAAGCTATTTTCTGTGAATTATCTCATTTGATTAGTGACAGCGTGAATAAATTTTTGCCTTCAGTTCCAATATTTTATGCCATCATTCAGGGTTCGAATCTCACACTAGATAATCGTTTTCTTCTTTTTTTTTTTAATCTATAACCTTCCAGTCATTTCCTATGATATATATCCTAGGTGATATCAATTATCATGATAAACATACATGACATTTTTTTAAAATTATTTTATTGCAATCCAAATTTTTTTTTTTTCATTTGAACTAGCATGCAGAAAGGAAAAGTTTAAGAAACCCAGTGTTGATAAGTACTTCAGCTAGCATATATATGTAGATTAAAATATTATTTAACCAAGGATGAAAAACATAAAAACTCATCCAGCCACAACCACTGCAAATAATTTTTTTTTCTTCCTCTCTGCCTACAAATCAACAGAACTTCCATGAGAAAAGTTTCTTTCCAAGTTCTACCCACTTGTGGAACACAATACCATGGAGCTACTTCCCAGCCGACTACAACACATATTTTCACATTTAATGTAAATGAATTCTTGATGAATCATTTTCTCAGTCTCCACTGTCATTATCGAGTCTCACAGTCTTGTCTCACTATTCCCCTGATAACCTCTTTAACTTTTATTCTCAAGTGGCCTATGTGGTTTAGTAAGTGGCGACTCATTAGTACACAAAAGAAATATTACCTGGTAAAGCGTCTTCTTTAGACACTAATGATTCTCCTCGACTCGTCCAAAAAGATAAGGAAACCCGACAAAATTGCTGTTGGAAGAAAATTAAGGAAAGGAGGCAGCTCCGAGGATAATACCTAGATAAAGGAAATGAACACAATTAGGTAAGCATCTTGACACTTCATCAAGCTACAGGTTTTTGCAAGAAATATATTAAAAACTATATGAAGAAAATAAGAATTAATTCAAACAAAACCAACCAATTTAGGGTTTTGTGTGGGCATTAGGTGCAAATGAGATGTAGTCTAATTGCAGGTAGTTAAGAGATGATGGCCAGCTTGTGTGCCAGAAGTTTAAGGCAATGATAGAGACAGATAAAGAGGAAGTATAGTTTAATGGTGTAGCTATTGAAGTTGTTCAGAAACTTTTTTTTTCTTTTCATCACTAATACTCTCCCCAGTCAATTTTCCCCCATCGAAACGAATAGCTCTTTCCTTGAGGAAGGACCCTTCTTTGATAAGTTTCAAGTACTGACTTTCTGTTGCTGAGGTTGCTAGAAAAATAGTCAGATCAGAAAGCATCTCACCCCTAACACTATTCTCTACCTGTATAAGAGCCAGATAGGTCTTATATCAGAGCATTGCCACCATATCTGGAAAGGTGCTGCTCTGAGCACTTTTTTTGCATTACATTAGGGTCATCAATTATGGGATTTGTTATGTATTAAAACATGCAATAACAACTCCATACAAAGACAAGATCGACAAGGAACATTTAACTTTTGGAAAACTTTTATGCACAATAAAAGTTTGGTCTAAATTTGAGTGTTAAAAAGTTTGGTTTTATACTTGGAAGGAAAGAGAAAGGAAGGAATTGAAAGACAAATGTTTTTAAGATTACTTGTTCGTTTTGCCGGGGGAATAGCTTTTCTTCAATTTTTTGTGATTTTGTAGTAATTCTTAGCAAAAAAGCGTTGTCGGTTTTAACTTTGAAAGCGGAACTTTTTCTCACTTGACGCTGTGTCTCTCTCTCTTGTTTGCTCTTAGTCCATTTTCTTTCTTCTATCTCTTTCTTCACAAGATGTCGACTATTTATCTCTCTTAACCGATTCCAGCAACATGCCAGCTGCTCATACTTCATCTTAGGCACCCTTGCTTCACATTGATCAGATTAATTTTTACTATTTTTCTTTTTCTCACCAGAAAGGTGTGTGGAGCCAAAGCGCAGAGACGCGTTTGTACACTTTGTATGCAACAGCCGACAAGTCAACATCTGATTGAAAGTTTTAATATTTTATTCATAGATCCCCACAGACAAAGTACAAAATAAACTTTGCAAGCTAGTGGAGGATGATCACTTCTCTACAGCCTCTTTCACACACAAGAGATTCTGTTAGCCTGTTTTTATTGCAATATGTTTATGGTAGGTGCTCGACTGAACTGGTTCCACCCCCTTTCCTGTAAAACATTCACAAAAAGAACTCATCTAGCTACAACTACAACAAAAAAAAACTTTCCTTTCTCTCTATACCTCAACTAAAAAGAACTTCCATTATCAAAGTTTTTTTCCTCAAACATCCCGTTTGCGGAATAAGATACGAGTTTGCTTTCAAGTCTAATGTAAACAAATACTTGTTGAACTGCTCTCTTGGAAAACGAATTCCTTTTAAGTGACCTTCTAATTCTCTATTATGTATGTATATCATATTTAAGTGACCTTCTAATTCTCTATTATGTATGTATATCATATTTAAGTGACCTTCTAATTCTCTATTATGTATGTATATCATATTTAAGTGACCTTTCTAATTCTCTATCATGTATGTATATCATATTTAAGTGACCTTCTAATTCTCTATTATGTATGCATATCATATTTAAGTGACCTTTCTAATTCTCTATCATGTATGTATATCATATTTAAGTGACCTTCTAATTCTCTATTATGTATGCATATCATATTTAAGTGACCTTTCTAATTCTCTATCATGTATGTATATCATATTTAAGTGACCTTCTAATTCTCTATTATGTATGTATATCATATTTAAGTGACCTTCTAATTCTCTATTATGTATGTATATCATATTTAAGTGACCTTTCTAATTCTCTATTATGTATGTATATCATATTTAAGTGACCTTTCTAATTCTCTATTATGTATGTATATCATATTTAAGTGACCTTTCTAATTCTCTATTATGTATGTATATCATATTTAAGTGACCTTTCTAATTCTCTATTATGTATGTATATCATATTTAAGTGACCTTTCTAATTCTCTATTATGTATGCATATCATATTTAAGTGACCTTTCTAATTCTCTATTATGTATGTATATCATATTTAAGTGACCTTTCTAATTCTCTATCATGTATGTATATCATATTTAAATGACCTTTCTAATTCTCTATTATGTATGTATATCATATTTAAGTGACCTTTCTAATTCTCTATTATGTATGTATATCATATTTGGGGAAACAAAAACGAAAAACTTCAAAAGCATGGTTAAACATTATAGAGTTTGAATACTTATGGGGACATCCCATTTGTAGAGCAGGATAAAAATCTGCTTCCCCAAGAACTACAACATGGTCGTCTGCAAGTCTAATGTGAACAAATATTTGTTGAGCTGCCCTTTTGTTGTATTTTTGCTGTATAGCCAATTCTTCTTAAGCACTCTTCCAATCCTTTTTTGGTGGCAATCCTTGTCCAACTGACGATTTCTTTATCTTCGAGTGAATCCCCAGACCTTGATAGGTGATGAACCAGGAGTAAAAAAAAAGTTTCATTTTTTGATGATACAATTGGCGTACAGGGAGTAGCTGGTGCTTGTGTGATTGTAATAGTTGGTACTGGATAGAGTAAACTTGGGAAGTTTTTATTCTATAATAGAAAGAAAAGAGCCTCATTTTAACATTTAATAACTTTATTGATTATCTTCATTGGTATGACTTGTATGAAAAGAGTTAGTATTGGAAAGAGTTTCTGTGTAGAGAGGTTGATTAAAGATTAGACAGACCTGTTGAAAAAGAGAGAGAGTTCATGAATACATGTTGAAATTAGTAGTCGGAGCGTGCGTCCATGTATGGATGAGGATAAAAGCTTACAGAGTCCTGTGGGAGAAGGAGAGTTCATGTGTGTCCCACATGGAAGTCCGTGTGCGGAGGTAGCCATATTGGCTTGTTTGTCTTCTCATCAACCCAGGGCCAAAGAACCTGAGTGAAGTTGCTCCCCAACAGAGGAGTGAATTATCAGGCAAGAGCAGGGATGAAAGAGAGAGAATTGCAGTGTGTTTAACCTTTTATAATCTCAGTCACATGGCCAACTCGCCTGAGAGATGATCTTTGATTGGACAAGCCAGAAAGGAAGTTGATTGCTACAGGCAATCAGCAATAATATTATAAAGTAAACATATTCAAAATTTTAAGCTGCGAGTATATCTGCTCTTGTTGCTACACTATCATTACTAACCAAAGAGAATATGCAACTGCCGGTGAGAGGAGAAGTCTGTTAGGCATTTGTTCCTAGTGTGAAAATGTATGGAAGTGAATCCTGCCCACCAAAGGTTGAAGGTATGTGTTGCATGGTGAAGGAGAAATGATATAAAAGTAATATAATGAACGAGTAATATGAGTTTAAAGGCATGCTTAGATCTGATGATTTTAGAGCAAGATTAAACTGGACTAAAGAGATGTGTGCAGAACAGGAGACTTTGTTGGTATGGCCATATTAAAAGAATGGATGAGAAGTTTTGGTTTAATAGATGTAGGACAGTTGAGGTAGGAGGGTTGGTTGGTGGAAACATGAAGGAAATGCGGAGGATTTGAGAAAGAGTGGAAATAGTAATCCGATAATGTGTTTTATGTTCAAATGATATTTTGGGCGATAAACCTTCTAGGTCAGACTTTCTTAAGCCTCTGTTTATACCCATTTTTCCAGAAACGGTGTCTCATCTTTGTTCGGACTTGTAACCAACGATACCAATGTTGTTTTCACATTGCTGTGGCTCTGTTTGTTAAAATGGACACCTCCACCAAAAAAAAAAAAGAAAAAAAATTTTTTAACTTTTTATAAGAAGGAATTATTGTGGCAAACTGTTTTTTTTTTTTCATTATAAAAAATATCCTTAGGAAGAGAGAGAGAGAGAGAGAGAGAGTTGTGAAGAATATATCTTCTGCAGTTTACATCTCAGTTCTCCGTGAGTTTCACTCGGCGACGCCTGGTGAACAATGAAAGTTGTCGGATTATACCAAGCATATGAAAATCATTAACCAAATCCATCCATCCATCTATCCATTCAGCATGGCTGCAGCCGAAATTAAACTTACTACAGGAGTTTGTAGTGTAATTCAAATCTTGTCAGTAGCTGAATACTTGATGCTTCGCCAGGGTTATCAAGGGTATTTTTTATTGCGACGCCATCACTAGATGGGGTGCCTATCACGGCTTAAGAGAATCCCATCTACCTTCGAGAGAAGGATAAACCGTGCCAGTTTCTCAACCTGCTATTTTATCTTGCAGTACATTCCTTTCCAAATAGTTACTCATCTGGTACTGGCCAGGCTCAATGTTGCTTAACTTCGGTGATCTGGCGAGAACCGGTGTGTCAACATGATTGTGCCGTATATAAAAACAACCATGAAACCCTAATTAATTCATAACTTTTACTATTTTTTTTCGATGAAAACTGTCGGCCTATACCAAGTGAACGGATTTCATTACAAAAACGACCAAAAAAACAATAAATCCATAACTTTTTGATTATTTACATTTCTTTTCATAAGTTTTTTCCTACTGCTTTTTTAATATTTTTTTTTGTTTTAAGGTATTTTTTTTACATTAGATCCACCTACTCAAATAAATATATATATTTAAATTGTAGGTTAGTGTTTGCTTATGATGTGGATACGTTAATCCCGAATATAAGAATGGAAAGAGCTCAGCCAATCACAATGGATGGAATAAGGGAGGGGAGACTTTATTATTTGTGAATCAAAAAATGGAAAGAGTATGTTATATGTATGTATTTAAAAATTAGTTTATGGCGGTGCAAGGACAATATCATAGGAAAATTTGATCCGATTTCAACTGGTAGAGGTGGGAGCACTAAATATTGAGAGGAAAGTAGGAACTTCTTTCTCTGTAGATGTGACGATTGTGATGGTGTTGCTCATCGGATGTAATGTAGCATTTTGTTATCACAAGTGAATGTGGCAGAAATGGTGGTCGTAACCTACATAAGATAGTGGCTATCAGGTGGATGTATTGAATTTGTATGTGGAATCTGTTGTTGCAAACCTACAGTATTTTGGTCCTGAGGGGAATTTCTGCAATCAAAATATTTTATGTGGAGATATACAGTAAAATTTTCACTATTTCAGTGATCGGTGTAGCTTTCTGTCCACAAAACTATATGCAAATCTGTTTGGTACTGATTTAGGTTAATTACTGATGCACATTTTTATGGCTATGATTTACTATAAAAATTACTAAAAATCGTAAAAAAAAACAATTTCTAATTATAAACAAATACTTGATCAATTTACGTGAGTTTTAGAATTTGAGATTTTTGTTTTAGGGTATGCAGATCATAAAGATTTTTCTATATTTTTGTCTTTTTTTTTTAATTAGTTGAACGCTGTCTTGCACTAAAATTTGTGTTTTAATGTTTGCTTAATGTGCTTGTATTAAAGGGGATTAGGGTTAGGGGATTAGGGTTAGGTGAATACAGGGGAGATAACTATGTTTCACAAAAAAAATAAGTATAAAATGATAGAATTTATGACGTTAAAAGACAAATTTAAAATAAACATACCATTTTTTAAGTTTCTGATTTAAGTTAGTAATATCAAAAAATGGGTTCTTAGTTAAAAAAAAAAAAAAAAAATCTACTCAATCAAATTAAGTGAAATTTTTTTTGGACATCTTCAGTCCAAAACAGCTATGTACAATATAATTTTTTTTTTTTTTCGATATTTTCATTTTTTAATGTCTTGATTAAACTGTACAATACCTTAAAAGTTACGTAATTTGATCAAGTATTTTTCTTTTACTCCAGAAAATGTAATGTTTTTTGTTGGGAATGATTTAATCCGATAGAATAAATAAGGGAAGACAACTCAATTCAAAACTTTTTTGTGATGAAAAATCAGCCTTATGTTCAATACAGTTTAATAGTAAAATCGCTAAAAATCCAAAATTTTGCTTTTCTTATTAAAAAAAAACTTTATCGATTTACGTAATTTTTTGAATTTTTTTTTTTTTTTTTTTTACATGGGTATCACCACTTATCAAGGCCCAGAGGCCACTCAAGGATAAGGGTAAATAGGTATACATTAGTCATTGTGATTTTAGCATAGTAAACAGTGGGAATTTTGTAACTTGGATTACTTAGGGGGACGATTCAATTAGAACTTGTTCACATTGGACTTTTTCTTTTTTTTTTTTCATAGGTATCACCACATTATCAAGGCCAATAGGCCACTCAAGGATAAGGGTTAAAGAGTGTACAGTAGAAATTGGACAATATAATAATCATTAGTAATGAAAATTTGTTAAATTTGATAACTTATATGGAACGGCTCATCAAGAACTTATTTACGTTAGACTTGAAGACAACCATATTGTAGTCAGCCGGAAAGCAGGAAAACGGAAGACAATTCCACAGGCGTGCAGTTCTAATAAAAAAGCTTTGTTCATGGAATCTACGTTTAGGTTTAGGCACAGATAAAGAGTGGGGGGAATTATTGATAGTGTTTACAGCTAGACGAGTGTTTCTTGTGAAAGTTTTGCGAGGGGGGACCATAGATTGAAGCTCAGTCGAACACTTTCTATGAAAATAACGATACATCAGAGACAAACTCGCAACATCTCTTCTGTGAGATAGAGGTTGCAAGGAAGAGAAAAGGACATCTCCTACGAGGCTACGAAGTCTATTTTGAACTCTATCAAGGCAGGACAAGTCCTTTCTAGCAGCTCCTGCCCAGATGTGGCAACAGTATTCCATCCTTGGATGTACCTGGCTCTTATATAAATAGAGAATTGCATCAGCAGTGAGATATCTACTGGATCGATAGAAAGATCCCACCATTTTTCCAGCGGCCTTGGCAACAGATTTGATATACGTGTTCCATTTAAGATCAGGAGTAATGGTCAAGCCCAGAAGCTTGTCAAAACTTGAGGCCTCCTGAAGACGAGAGCCATTCATTTCAATTGATGCCAGATGGGGATCAGAATGTTGATGATGTAAAGAGAGAAGCTTGGTTTTAGATGCATTAAAAGTAACCAGCCACTCCTTTCCCCATTGTACTACATGCTCAAGATCAGAGGAGAGAGAATTGGAGAGAACTTGGTCGTTTACTGTCTTAGATGTGCTACCATAAATGGTAGTGTCGTCAGCATAAATGTCTACAAATGATGTAAGGATGTGATTTGGAAGATCATTAATGTAGATCAGGAAAAGAGTTGGGCCCAGGATGGACCCCTGAGGGACACCGGCATTAATACTGTGGGCTTCTGATTTTTGCCCCTCAACTACTACTCTTATGAACCTATCAGAAAGAAATGATTTAATAATTGAGAAGACATTTCCAGCTATACCATAGCTAGAGATCTTATGAAGTAAACCTTTATGCCATACCCTATCAAAGGCCTTAGATATGTCAAGAGCAATTGCCCTAGAAAGGTTGCCTCCGTCGAGAGATTTGCTAATCCTATGAGATATAACTGTAAGCACATCTGCTGTAGATCTAGCAGAACGGAAACGGAATATGACATATTTGTTCTGTAACGAGTACGTCTATCAATACAGGTTTTTCTGTATTTTCTTTATTTTCAAGTGCCGTCAGTGGTGCTAATTTGAATTAGTACTTATTTTTCTACTAGATCATTTTTCGTAATTTTTGGAATTCATACTAATTTCGACATAACACGGGAGTACGTAATAATGTTTTCACCTGAAATCCACATGTACAGTTTAAATGTACAGTTTAGTAAAAACATTTTAAAAAATGAAAATATTGAAAAAAATTAAAATTAAAATTTAAAAAAATGAAAATATTGAAAAAAGGTTATATTATTACACGTGTTATGGAACAAAGTTCTCCGAAAAAAAAAATTCACTTAATTTCATCAAGTAGTTTTTTTTTTTTTTTTTTTTTACAACGAAAAACAATTTGTTATGATACCGAGCAAAAGGTTCGATTTTTAGGAAGAAAAGCTAGAATTAAAGATGGGGAGGGAGTATCGGCGCTTTACATGGAGTTATCTCCCCGTGTCGTGTTCAACAATTTTCATAATGGCTGACTTCAACGCGCTCTCATAAGAACATGTTTTTTCCGCTGTAAAAAAAAGAAAAAAAAAGAACGGCGGAGGTTAACAATCTTGCCACTTTTCAAAAATCGCTAAAAAGAAAAAATATGGCGAACGACCTACACATGACACTGAAAGTAATTAACGCTCCCTCTGACACGTGACTGGAATTTATTTGTTTACATTTTTTCACCATACTTTTATTCTTAACCAAAAAGACATTTGGTACTAGTGCAGTTTCGCCAACGCGAGAAATTTACTTTAAACTTATATATATATATATATATTTCATTAAATTGTTCGGGTGAAAGAATGGTTCGTCGTCGTCGTACACTCGTGGCAAAACTACACAAGTACCAAAACATTATGTTTTTGTCCTAATTCATTTGTCAAATTTAAGAAAGGACCAAAGTTTCTTTTTATTAACGTAAGTAGATATATAAAATAAAAATGTTTTGGTTTTTCTTTCCGCACCACGTAACAATTCGTTGTTCATTCATGTATGTGAAATCAAAACATCCCCCCCTAACTTCCGGTCACGTGTTAGAGGGAGCGTTAATTACTTTCAGTGTATGCGTAGGTCGTCTGCCATGTTTTTTTTTGAGGGGGGGGGGGTACTGTACACAGATTCGAAAAAGTTGTCACAAAACAAATATATAACAAATAAATGTTATCAAAGGCAGGATAAGTTACTTTTCTACCCAACTGGATATGTTTTTAGTGTGAATATTTAATGTAACATGTTTATTCAGCTCGAAAAACATACAGTGTTTTACCGATGTATTGGAAAATTTAAAATGGCAGCCGACTCTCTCTTTGAGGCGTTAAGTTTGGGAAAATGAGTTATAAATAAAAAAAAAACAGACAAAATACTGTTAGAAACTCGCTCAATATATGTTACCGTGACATAGGCTGGCATATATTCGGCGGGGTTTTAACGGTATTTTGACTATTTTTTTATTTATAAATCCTTTTCCCAAACTTACCGTCTCAGAGAGAGAGTCTGCTGCCATTTTGAATTTTTCGAATACATCGGTAAACACTATGTTTTTCGAGCCGAATAAACATGTTACATTAGATATAAACACTAAAAACATATTCAGTTGGGTAGAAAAGTAACTTATCTTGCCTTTGATAACATTTATTTGTTCTATATTTGTTTTGTGATAACTTTTTTGAATCTATGTGTACAGTAAAACAAACCCTGTTATTTTTTTTTCGGAGATCTTCAGTCCAAAACGGATACGTACAATATAACCTTTTTTCGATATTTTAATTTTTTAATGTCTTGACTAAACTGTACAAGTACCGAAATGCGTTGTTAATCCGCACAAGCATCGATTTACCAAATAAATAAATATTTGTTAATATTTCTAATGAAAATATAAAAAATGCTTGTTATGTAATGAAAACAATATTCGGAACAAATTATGTATATTGGGTGCTGGTGCAGTGGTGCACAGTGGTGCACTTATTGATACGCGCTATATTTTAAAATAGTATTTTAATGTTTTATGATATCTGTTTTTATTAAATTTTAAGGTTAAAGTACAGAGTAGTTGCAAAACACCTTCCCCTCACCATATGAGGAATGGTTTTCTAAATAATAACGTTATTATTTCAGCACGAATAAATAAGTGCTCTCGTATCGAAATGTTTAAATTATTTGGTACTTACGCACTTATTGAACTGTGCTGCAATAATAACGTTATTATTTAGAAAGGGGGAGAGGAGGGTGTTTTGTAACTATTCTGTACTTTCACCTAACAATTTACTAAAACAAGATATCGTAAAACTTGAAAATACTATTTTAAAATAGCGCGGGTCAATAAGTGCATAAGAAAACAAAACAACAATAACAAAGTTATATCCGTTGAACAAGGAAAAACAGTAAACGCGTGCGTTAAATCATAAAAGAAACTGAAAATATTAAAAGCTGGTTCTTTCAAATCTAAAAACAATTAACTATTAAAAAGAATACAACACACATAACGCAAGAAATTAAGTGTTTGATACAGAAAAATAAAATATTTTACTTACATAATACGCCTAAATGGATTGAAAGACTTCGTTCGATGATCTAACTAATGGGGAGATAACTCTGACTGGACTTTATTTTGCATTGGTATAACGTTCTTTGGAAGATTGCGTGTGTGTGAGAGAGAGAGGCAGAGGGAGTAAATGTTTTACGAAAATACACACAAAAAAAAAGGATAATGAAAGCAGTAGTTACAAAAGGGGATGCTTATGAACTTATTGTATTTTTTAATAGTATTTTCAAATTAAATTAAAGTTTTACGATATCTTTTTTCATTAAATTGTTTGCTTAAAGTACAGAATAGTTACAAAACATCCTCCCCTCCCCATGTTAAGAATGGCTTTCTATCAGGTTGACAAGAAAGTTCTTGTGGTTTTTAACTTTTAAATTCAAATGAACATATCTCGGCTCTAACAAAAATTTATTGATCGAAATAAGCACCGTCAGAATCAACATACTTTTGCCAACGCATTTATGCCAGTAACGCAAAAATTTTGCGTTCTGGTGGCGATTAAGTTGCTTTGACATCGATTAGGTTTTTGAAGCATTACTCACACAGAAAGTTGTCGAGATGCTTGAAAAAGTAGTAGTTGGTAGGTGAGATGTCTAGAGAGTATGGCAGATGAGGATAAGTTTCGTAGCCCAATTCATTCAACTTCTTTAGGGTCGGTGTAGCAATGTGCAGTCAGACATTGTTGTGAAGGAGAATCGGCCCTTTTCTGTTGACTAATGCTGCATGTTGTTGTCAAAGTTTCTGATGCATTTCATCCATTTCTTGACAGTACTTGTCAGCTATAATGCTTCAAAAAACTGTAATGCTTCAAAAAACTGTAATGCTTCAAAAAACTGTAATGCTTCAAAAAACTATAATGGCTGAGACCGGTCGCAGACCAACAAACAGTTAACATGACCTTCTTTTGGTGCAACTCTGGCTTCAGCAAGCGTTGTGGAGCTTCGTCGGTGTCTAACCACATTGACAGTTGTTGTAAAGAGCCCACTTTTCATCGCAGGTCACAACCCAGTCAAGAAACGGGTTATTCTTGTTATAAAAAAGAAGGGAAAGGCTCCAACACAAAAACATAAAGTAGGGGTGACATTAGTCAATTGCAAGAAAGCAAAAACAAGGAAAGAAGTCTATCATTTTTTTTCAGTTGAAACAACATTTATTTACATGTACTTCCAGAATAATGCCTTGTTTCTTGTTGAAAAGTCTTCTCATACTCCAATGTGCATAACAAGACTCTGCTGTGTCAGACACATGGTACTCTGTCTTTGTCCGGATGCGTTGAGGACACATCTTTCCCTGTCGCTATTGGGCCATGTGTGTAACACTTTTATTTACCACAGTCACTACACAGCCACATTTTCCTTTTTTTTAATCATATTTTTCCTTCTTTCTTCCTTGCTATGACATAATCTCACACATGGCTTGGTCATTTGCATACGTTAGCTATTGCTGCTGCTGCCATATGCACATCCATGCTCTGTTAAACATCCTCAGTTGGTGATATAGAATGAAAATCTTTTTGAAAAAGTCCATATTAAATCCAGCAGCCTCTAGAACAGATTCCAAGAAACTATGGTGGATCCTGACGAAAATTTGGACTGATTTAAATTGATCAGCACAGCTTCAGTGTTGTCTTTTAATCCCTCTCTGATTTTGTGAATCAGAAACGGATTACAATAGTTAGCATAGTTGTGATCAGGTTTGACTAAGTCAGCAATAACAACCTATAAATGTTTTGCAAAAACTTTACTAAAATCTTTAACTCTATGCTTAGCAGAGTGTAGAGGACTAGGATATATAAATCCTAATCCCGTTACAAAAGAAAATAATGAAACGAATGGAATTGAAGGAAATAAAAACTCAATTGATTGATAAGATAAACGTGTCGTTTATTTACTGTTGAAAGAATGAATGTTTTAGATATAACACGTGTTCATGTCCGCGTTCGGGTGTAACCATCGTTTGTTGCGGGACTGGTGGTGTAGAAAAAAAAGGAAATGTGTGTTCATCTCACGTTCGGGTCACTATCGTTTGTTCGCATGTGGGAAAAGAAGTGAGTAATGTAGTGGAGCGAGAAATGGCAGTCCATCGTGTAGACAAAGAAAAGGATAGAGGGTTGACATCAGTTTAACTGTGTGCCATGTTAGAAGTCAGCTACGTGGTGGTGTTCTCTGGGACAAGGTGTATATATTGAGAGAGAAAGAGTGAGAATGTCAATCCAGTTCATGGAGAGAGAAAGCGTATAAAGTGTATGCACGGTCTGTCAGCCCTTTTTTCCCACATAGTAGCAAGTGGTGTGAGGTACGCGCGCGCCTGCCAAAACAGCAGTGGCTGGTCCACCGACGACTCACCTTAGAAGGCGGGTTGGAAAAGAAAGATGCTGCTTATTGCTCTTGCTTTTATAATTGTTTCCGGTGGTCTTTTGCACATGTGTGGATTTCCTTTGAAAGGGGAAGTGATGTCGCCCATGTGTGCATAAGTGTGCGCGTATATGTGAGTACATGTGTGTACGTTAGCGTGTGTGTGTATACACGTGAATGTGAGTGTATATACACGAACGTGAATATATGTACGTGTGTGGACGTGAATGCGTATGTTTGTGTGTGCGTATGTATATGACAAGTAATATAGCTTGAGATGTGAACTCGTGTTTTTGTGTGAGACTAGAAAAGGCTCGCGCAAGAGTTATGAGCCTAAAATCATCTACTCTCCCATCTCTGCCCTTTCTTTTTCTTCAATAATATGATCACTCCCTTTGTTACTTTAAAAGGATAGGTCCTTGTTCAAAGCAGTCGGTGAACACATACCTCATAAGAGGAATGAATATGTGTGACAGCTTCAAAAACAATTTGTAGCATAAACCATCAAGTTGAAGCAATTTGCTCAAGCTGGCCCACTTCAACACAGTCAAGATCTTGCACTCCATAGCCTGATCATCATAGCCAGTCGCTTGTGTCTTCTTCAGGTGGGTCAAATAGCCGTCAAATTCCTGGAATCAAAATGTGGACAGTTTGGTCACGGCCACCGAGAGTAAGAAGAAGGCCTGTTAACTGAAAAATGTCTGCAGGCAATGTAGGTAAGATTTGTCAAAACTGTCAGTACTATATGAGGGCCATTTGAAAAAGAGCAATAAAACATTTTTCAAAAGAAAAAGGAACACAACTCACTTTCTACTTAAACTGAACTTTATTCAATATAAAATATAAATATTATCTATGTAAAATTAAGTAATTTTAAAGCAATATACAATTTAATACTGATAAAACTGAATTATGAATTTAGGGAACAAACAATTAAAGAAACATTTAACACACATATTTTTTGGCTTTCGGAACAAGATCACAGTGTAGTATCTGTTTTTATGCTAAACTTTACCTTTTCTGTCCTCGGTCGGTGGAGGAGAAATCTTTCATGATTGAGATTATTTTTGTTCCTATCCAGAGTGCCCCTTATTGGGAAGCTAGATTTTGACCACAAGATTATATGTTGAAATATTTAAATAACTATTACTTTAAATACAGAAATTATATTTAAAGTTTTGGTTTTCTGTTCTTTTATGTCTATTTTTCTCCATGTTTTTCATCAAAATGTGTAGCGTATTATTTGTCTCACAGGCCATCATCAGTGATTGCTCACTGGCAGTAACCTATAGTGTTCCATGGAGACCAAGTGACAACAAGTCTCCCCAGATTTCCAGTGTTCTCCACCTCTTGACCACTTGTGCAAATGATTGCATGTTATCGCAGCAGCTGTTGTCACTGATTTCTCATTGGCATCGGCTATTGGTGTTTCCTGGAGTTTGGGTGACAAAATATCTCCCCAAGGTACCAGATTTGAACTGCACACTTCCAGTGGAGATTTCATTAGTACTCTCCCACCTCAGTCTTTCCAACCTCCCTGACCCTTCACAACTAGTTGGTGTGGTGTGGCACCAGTCGATGTCATCTACACCAGTGTTTTTATTATTATTACTATTATTATGATAATAATAAGGGTGCTTGTGCAGTGTATGCATGTGTATTTTAAATATTATTTTCAAGTTAAATTAAATTTTGGTTTTATATTACCGTACACATAGATTCCAAAAAGTACACAAAAAACAAATACATAACAAATAAATGTTATCAAGGGCAAGATAAGTTACTTTTCTACCTAACTGGATATGTTTTTAGAGATTTGTATTATTATACACATAGATTCGAAAAAGTGGTCAAAAATCAAATATATACCAAATAAATGTTATCAAAGGCAAGATACGTTACTCTTCTACTTATCTGGAAAAGTTTTCAGTGGTTTTACTCGCTTTAAAACATGTAATCACTTCGAAAATCATACAATGTTTATCAACATATTTTTAAAAGAAAAATGTCGGCATGCTCACTATTGAACTCAGTAAGTTTGGGAAAATGAGTTCAAACAAACAAATTACACAAAATACTGTTAGAAACCCACCGAATATATGTCCGCCTATGTCACGGTAACATATATTGAGTGAGTTTCTAACAGTATTTTGTATAATTTTTTTTGCTTAAACTCGTTTTCCCAAACTTACGGTGTGCAACAGCAAGTATACAGCCATTTGCATTTTTCAAATACATCGGTAAACAATGTATGTTTTTTTGAGCTAAATAAACACTTTTCATTAAATAAAAACACTAAAAATTTATCCAGTTTGGTAGAAAAATAAACTATCTTGCCTTTGATAACATTTATTTGTTATATATTTGTTTTTTGAACATTTTTCGAATCTATGTGTATAGTAAAACAAACCCATCATGTAAATTATTTACAGTTAAAATGTTATAAAAAACAAAACCTTGAAGTTTTAAAACTAAATTACGCCCGGTGCTAAAATATTGAAAATTCACTGATGGTAAAAAAAAAAATTTTTTTTAAACTGCCGTGAAAAATGCTAACTTTAAAATATTTGGAAATACTCAGTGAAAAGTTTTATTTATTATTAAAAGAACAGACTGAAAAATATTATATAAAAATTGTTTGTTTTGCAGTAAAAAAAATAAAATGAAATATTCGACTTTCTCCGATAGAAATAAAAGTTAAAAAATGTGTTCACTTACGAAATTTTGATTAAAATTATCTCAATGTGCAATTATAATAATTATTATCCAAATGGAGAATTGTTCTTTTTTTTTTAACACATACATGGACAATTGGTAACACAATCGTTAGCCATATTTTTCATGCCTGTTAGAATGACCACGTGGTTGAATACCAGAAACTTTCTATACCTACAAGTTGATCAGTAAGTGACGTTACACTGTCATGTTTACCGGTCTACTCTCTTGATGGTGGTGGTTTGGTGAAGCGGCCTGCAAAATGCTTCTAAAAACCCTCACAGATCTCCTGTGTCAATATTGATGGATTGACCTTCCAGGGTTTTGACTTCCTAAACATAATTATCTGATCCATGATATACTAAACCAGTATGCTCATTCATGTCAACATCATGTTCATTAGACACTATAATCTAGCATTGACTATCTCACCCTCATATTGCTCTTTGGCCAAATGTTTCAGTTCCTCGACTTATGCTATGTTTAGGAAATCCCCCCCCCAGCCAACTCATTTTCTAAATGCTTTTCTTCTTTAATCTTATTTGAGGCAAGGCTCGGGCTATACTGAACACAAATGCTCCTACCCTTATATTTAAAGTTAATTTCCCTGTAACTAGCCACACTAAATTTTGCTTGATAAAAACAGTTAGCTTTTGTTGAAAGTCACATATCTCCTCCACCAAGGAGGTATTTAACTTTCAGTACCCAGCTGCTTTAGGTCTCTTTTCTAGAATCAAAATGGCTACAACTAATTTGACGTCAAAGTGTCCTGTTAAATAGAACTTGGGACAAGATAGAAAATCTACATCAACTCTTCTAATTAACATCCTGTCCAAGTAGGTGCTTAGCAGAAAGAGGCATTAGTATGCCGAGTTCATAACTTTCGTCCTTGGCAATTGAAACAGAATTTGTCAACAAGATCACATAAGCCTATAAAAAGTTAGAAAGACTACTCTTTCTCCGACCTTCTCGTCTCACCTACCTTATCTATCTTAGAATGAAGGATGACATTTCAATCACCCATTAAAATTAGCCTCTCTGAACCCTTGAGGAACACCTTCAACCACTGATAAATGGAAACACTCTCACCCGATGTGTTGGGCTCATAAACTGCGACAATCTGGAACTTGTTTTTGCTAACAGAACACCAGCCTACCATCTACATCTGTGCATACAATGTTTAATATTGTGCACAGGGTACAACTCACTAACAAAGAAACGGCTGCTGAATGCTGAAAACGCATTGCTATGGGAGCTCATGCCTCTAGTATTCAGACTTGTCAAGTTTAATTTTGTTAACGTGAGCAGTATTCAGTGTTTATCACCAACAACAGAGATGGAGCAGCATATCTGCCTCAGGTTGCTTGTCAGCAGTTCGGTCTTAACCTGACCACCTTCAATGTTCAAAGAGAACATCAGTTGACAGCAAAATAAAATGGATGTCCTTTTAACTATCAGCTTGATGCCAGGAATAGCATTGATTGCTTTGTTTATCATCTGCCACAGGCACTTTGTTTTTTTTCACACTGCTTGAGCATCAGAAAGAACATCACTATTGGAGCATCTGCAAAGTTTTGGGAGTTTTCTGCTTCACACAGTTCATATGGGTTTGGAGGAATACAGATTGACTTCCTGTCCTCTCCATTTCCATTTCATCAACTCTCTGTACAGACTGAGAACAAAGCAAGGCATAGAGGGATGTGGTAGGCATTGGAGTTGGTGTTATGAGATCAGTGGGAATTGAAGTGGAGGTGAGCATTGAGAGTTCAACTGGGATTAGAGTAGTGGTGGGTATCAGAAGTTCAGGTGTGATTGTCTGCTGGGGGTCACTTGTTTGTCCTTTGGTGTTGGGTTGACATTTGGTTCTGCGATCTTTCTTTTGTTCCTCTGCACTCTTGAATATTTCCTTCCTGACTCTCACAAGGTTTTTAAAATCATGACTGCAGCAGGAGTTTCCATTCTTATAGGGAAAAATTTGTGGTCCTACTATTGACACTGGCTAGTTTTAAGCCATTTGTTATAATTTGATATATGAAGATGATGACAGAGAATTGATAAGAAAGTGAGACAAGGGGGTGTGCTGCTGTATTCTGTTCGTTAGAGATATATTCAGTGTAATAGACAAGCGTATGGTTGCAAGAAAAATACAGACAACTGAATAAAATTAAATATATATATTTTATTCTCACCAAATCAATAGATTTATAGCGGTAGAGGCGTCGTCGTCAGTAGCAAGAAGTCTGGTTGATGTCGGCGAGTTACTCGTGATAAGTTAATGAGGCGACGGCGACGATGACGAGATATTCGCAATAAGTTGGTTTCAGAGACGACGGTGAGATATTCACAGTAAGTTGGTGTCGGAGATGATGGCGATGTATTTGCAGTAAGTTGGTGACGGCGATGACTGAGATATTCGCAGTAAACTGGTGTCGGTGACACCGAGATGATCCCCAAGGGCGGTAAGACTGCCTTATAGTCAAAGGAGGGGTTCCTTTTATAATCGGTCTTTGGCTTGAATCGGATCAAAAAAATATTTCATTTATTGTGTCTCTGATTGGTCAGTAAGTCACGTTTTCTGATCACGTGGCCTACTACGTCCACATGGAGAACGCAGTTTTGTTTTTATTTTTTGCAGAGCGTGCGTAGGCATAATGGAAATTGTGTACGTGACTGAAATTTTAATGTACAGTGAAATGCGTACACAATTGCACTTTTTTAAGAGAATAATATGCAGTAATTGAGTGAGATTTGTTATAGACCAAGTTTCACAAGGAGAATTTTTATCCAGCTTAGAATGCAGTGCGTTAATGAATTTAAATTGGTAAATTAACGAGCCTCAAGTGAATGGAGTTTATGGCTGTTTTTGTATGTGCTACTGTTATAACATTGAATCTACAGCTGCGCCTGATGCATCAATGACCAGTGAAAACTGAGTACTGAACACAGGATGTGCAAGTAAGGATGTTTTTGAAAGTTTTTTTTTTCACTTCATTACAAGTTTTCTGCATAACTGAATTGAAACACCGGTTTCTCTGAGATCACCAAAGTTAAGCTATGTAGGGCTTGGTCAGTACGAGATGGATGACTATTTAGGAATGCTAAGTGTTGTATGATATATTTCCGGGATATACATACAGTTGGAGACCGTTTGTGAATTTTATATTCCCTGTAAACTTTCTCCTCTGGAGGAAGCCAGCATAGTTTGATCAAAGCTAATACCACACTAGGTTGTGAAATCTGTTCGTTTTTCTTTTTCTTGTTACATAACAAGTCGAAAAGAGGAGATAGAAGATCCACACAGTGTGAAATAAAGCATCTTACTATCCGGGTTTATTCTTTATCTCCCTTTCTAAAAGATGTTCGACACTGTCTGTATGCTAAATATCCACTTGCAATTTCGTAGACCAAGTAGCAGCCTTGACCTTGTGATAAAAAACCAAGATTGAGTGAAACGGAACGAACTGAGGCAAAGCTGACTAGTCAGCACATGACAATTTAAGCAACTTTTATTTTTACTTATGTCACACGAAAAACACGGTTAAACAACTTTTAAAGAATCTTTTATTTTAAATTAATTTTTTCTATACTTTAGAATGACAAATAATTTAAGCAACATTTAAGCCACTTTTATTTCTAAATAAAATTTAGTTTCAATTTAAAATGAAAAATAATTTATGCAGAATAAATGCAAGCAATGCAGCAAAGGATTTCACTGAATTTATTTGATCCACTCGCTCTCTACACATAAACTCATAAAGATAAGAACTAAACAGATTCTCCAAAGTCTCTTCCGTTTGTTCCGTTTCACTCAATCTTGGTTTTTGATCACAAGGTCAAGGCTGCTACTTGGTCTACGAAATTGAAAGTGGCAGCCATGTTGAATTTTTATTCATTCAATGTTTACACGTTTTAATTGTGCATTTCTCGAGTTTCGATGGGTGAAATAACTTTTTACACAAAATGACTCCTCATTTAATAATGTTTAAGATAAGAAACATTTTGAATACCTTAATTTTCTCACATTACCCACAAACCCTATTTAGCAACATTACCTATAAATATTTGTAGGTTTCGAAACTACTAAGTAGAAAAACACAAAGAGGCCTCAAAATGGCGGATGTGAATGCTAATTATCCTGGCAAAATAAATCTTTAATAATTCTCTGGAAGAACTAGAGTCCAGGGTTCTCATTGGTCAGATTTTTATGCAGTTAGAAAAAATAAAGTAGATGAATGCTTTCGCTGACAAAGTGGCGTGCAATAGACCAGCTTCATGCTTGATAATGCTTTTTACACGATGCAAGTCTAAGCATGCCGTCAGCTTTCTTCTCTTATCGAACAAAGAAAAGAAAAAGCATTTGATAATGGATGTTAATCTCAACTGGACACTTTCATTTCAAACGATTTCATAACATCAAAAAATAGATGGCCCTTACTTGAAGTTTCACTTAATGTTTTATTCATCAAAATATAAGTTTCTGGCTACTAACTACTACGAAATTTGAATGATTATTGCATTGTTCAATCAAAAACTGCAGATGAATTCCTTTGAACCCTTATATATACGTTGTTGATAAAAATGAATACCCACTGTATTAACTGGAAAGGGCATATTCGTGGTCTTTGAAACTTTTGTAACATTGTTTTTTTTTCTAGGCGTTGATGAGGCCCAATGTTGTGCAAATTAAAATTTGATGAATGGTTATATTATTTTATGTTTACACGGGAGGGGGCGGTTGAAACAATTGTACAATGCTGTGACCAATAAGAGAAAAACTTTTTGAAAATGAATAAATTCTTGTGTATCTATCTCTATTCATGTGATATCTTTAAAGAATATATATATATATATATATATATATATATATATATATATATATATATATATATATATATATATATATATTAGTGTATTTAGGCAGCATTCCTTCATTCAGGCAAACATTATTAAAAACAACAGAGATACCTAGCTTAATGATTCTTTTTTTCATTTTTGATCTTTCATAAGATTTTTTTAACTTCAAGATGGAAGGTATTTACAAATGTTCCATGGTTCACATGAGCGCTTTCGATTCTTTCTTGAATCATCATCACGTGGAGATAAAATATTAAAAATAGAAGTGAAATATATAGTTACGAATGATAAAAAGAGTCAATTAAAAGTCGATTAAAATATACATTTACGAGTGATAAAAAAACTCAATTAAAAATTAGGATGATAAAAGGCAATGTTAGTAAAACCAGTCGTATACTGGTTATGCTAAACATTTCAGCACATTATTGCTACTTTCAAAATTAATGCTATTTATAGATGGGTGCTGGGTTTTTATATATAGTGCTTCAGGTATTTTTAATTTTTTACAATTACTTTCTCGTTGCAAAATCCTGGTGTTGTCCACGAGGAGCTTTCTAAGATTAGACGGGGGACAGCTATGTTAATTTGTTAAATGCTGGTATATTGAGCTAGTACTGTTCAAATGCATCGTTAATCGGCAGGACAATAATGTTTTTGTATGTCCCATCTATGCGTTTTTATTTTCGGAGTTACACTCTCCTAAGGAGCATTGAAATTTGTACACAATATTGGTTTGCTCCAACATTTTTGTCGCCGCTGAGGAGTTATTTTTAACGATGAGGTTCTGGGTTCGATACTTCTTATAGTATATAATAAATCTAATCTTAGAATTGTTCTCTAGAGGTGCTGTATATCTATGTATGATGCTTTTAATTATTTTTTCTTTCACTCTAAAATTTGGTGTCATTTGTTTTTTTATAAAATATATCTATAGGGTTAGTGTTATAAGATTGACTAGTATTGCTGTTAAGGTTTTTAGGGGGCTGTAACAATAGTTTAATTTGTTGATCAACAATATAATTCGGAAAGTAATTATTTATAAGAACCTGTTTGATGATTTTAATTTCTATTAGTAGTGCTTTTTTCGTAGAAGAAATCATCTTAGCACGGTTTAAAAATTTTTGATTATGGCAATTTTATAACGCTGAGGGCACTCACTCTTAAAGTTCAAGAGGCTGGATTTTGTAATAGTTGGTTTTTTGTATACAGCTGTGTCGAAAGTATTGTTAGATGAGTCTATAAGGAGGTCCAGAAAGTGAATGTTTGTTATCATTTAATTCTATTGTAAACTTAAGGACAGAGTTTTTTTGAAAAAGATCTTGAAGTTTATATATCTGTTCGTCATTATCAGCTAAGAGGAGTATGTCGTCAACATAACGTACATACATAGGGGGCTTTATATTATTTTTAAATGTTTTATTTTCTAAGTCTGCCATATAAAATTCACTCAGGGTAGGTCCGAGGACTGATCCCATTGCGACGCCATCTATTTGATTATATATGTTGCCATTAGGATCATAAAAAGGTATTTCCGTGGTGCAGATTAATAATATTTTTTTAAATATATTTTTATTAATTTTAAGTGAATTTAAGTTAAGAAATAGAAATATCGCTTCCCTTGATGTAGAAAGTCTTTTTACAAATGTCCCTGTAGCGAAAACCATAGATATAATTATAAACAACATCTACAATCATCCGTCATTCCCCCCACTTAAAATTAATATTTAGCATAACCAATACGACTGGTTTTACTAACATTGCCTTTTATCATCCTAATTTTTAATTGAGTTTTTTTATCACTCGTAAATGTATATTTTAATCGACTTTTCATTGACTCTTTTTATCATTCGTAACTATATATTTCACTTCTATTTTTAATATTTTATTTATATGACTCAAGAAAGAATCGAAAGCGCTCATGTGAACCATGGAACATTTGTAAATACCTTCCATTTTTAAGTTAAAAAAATCTTACGAAAGATCGAAAAAATGAAAAAAAGAATCATTAAGCTAGGTATCTCTGTTGTTTTTACTAATGTTTGCCTGAATATATATATATTTATATATATATATATATATATATATATATATATATATATATATATATTGGATGTTGGACCATGTTTACGATCCAACAACCTCGTTAGACCTTAGGTCTGACGAGGCTGTTGGATCGTAAACATGGTCCAACATCCGAAACATATGTAACCAAACAGATAAAACGGTAATAAAAAATAAAACACATATTTGCTCTGCAATAGTATTGAGCACTCTTTTCAGGTTTTTACTAATTACCAGTTTTACCAAATATATATATATATATATATATATATATATATATATATATATATAACACACTTAGCATTTAAATTCATAACCACCTCTACAAAAACATAAATAAATTAGATAAATAAAATATTTTTCATTCCATTCGATGCAGAGATATTTATTCACTGTAATATGACCCCAAAACACAATTTCCAGGACGAAAAACTTACCATTGACAAAAAGGATTTTTGCCGAAAAATATTATTGAACATGGTCACACACATTACGTCATTGTATAGAAGATTTGACTTTTCAAATAAGATTTACTATTGTTAAAATAATTGAATAATATTAAAAATAAAATATATATGTAAACATGTCTTCTCTTTTCAATCACTACAACTTACCATTTCTTGCATTGTGATAGCCTTTTAATATCTCTCTCTCTCTCTCTCTCTCTCTCTCTCTCTTTATATATATATATATATATATATATATATATATATATATATATATATATATATATATATATGCTAACATGGGTGCCCGACGTTTCCCGGGTGTTTGGAGGTGTATGCTGAGCAAAAAAAAAAAAAGGTACTTTTTTAACTTCGACCCCTATTATGACCCCTTAACATTTATTGTTTTGGGCTCAAATCAAGTTATTAAGTTAGATCCATCTCCAAGGCACCTATATCTAAAATTTCAAGTATTTAGACCCAAAATTGTCGGAGAAGTTTGGTAGAGTTCTCAAAGGTCAAATCGTTGAACTTTGATCCCTTAACAGCCGAATTTCTGGTCAAAAACCGATCACATAGATTTTTCCGAATATCAGTACCCTGTATATCAAATTTCGAGTCTGTAGACTGAAAATTGACAGAGTTATTGCGTAGGGAAATGTACACACACACACACGCAGACAGACACACAGACAGACACACAGACACGTTCACTTTTATGGATATATATATATATATATATATATATATATATATTCAAAGTTAATATTTTCAAAGGTGAAACATCCAATGATTAAACATGGTTTATAGAAAAGTGCTTAATACCAAAGTTGAGCAAGATAAATCTTTTATTTATTTTTTACATAAACATTTAGGTATTGCTACACAATTGTAAATATGTTTCAGTCAACTAGTTGTAAATAACTGAAGACTCTATCAAGCGATATCGCTTTTATAAAATCCAAATCCTTAATGGCTAAGGATTTGGCTTATGTAAAAGCAAACATTCATGACTGTAGCAATACCTAAATGTTCATGTAATATATATATATATATATATATATATATATATATATATATATATATATATATATATATATATACTAGAATAAGTGCTCGGCGTAGCCTGGGTGTTTGGAGGTGTGTGTTGAGCAAAAAAAAAAAGTGGTAGTAGGAAGTATAATCAGGATTAAATATTAAAATCGATCGAAAATATAATTTGTTTATTTACTCAAATAAAAAATTTGTATTCTTCTAATATGTGACCTACCGAATTGTTTACATTTCAGTATGTGAGTATTAATCCTAACCCTAATTAAGTATTAAGCCTAACTGTAACACTAACCTTAGGTATGTGATCTACTCATTAACCCTAAACCTAACTAACCCCAACTCTTAGTTAGGGGTAGTTAGTTATGGTTGATGGATAGATCACTTATTAGAATTTAAACAACTCAATAAATTGCATATTTGATTAGAAACCATTTAGTAAATCAGATACCGGAAGTGTTGGAATTTTTTTTGTACCAACAAATGTGCATCCCCCTGTACATATTTATTACATTTTTATTCTGGTTCTTATATTTGATGTTCTGTATTTCGTATCTGCTATTGAACTTGGGTTTGTACGAAACTCCCTTTAATTTGAATAAAAGGGCAATGCTAGCTCCCTGATAATGACGTCATTGGTTCCAGCACGAAAATTGACTCTTTTGGATTTCAGTGGCAAGGAAATTGGACGTGTTTCATTGCCTGTCATAGACGAGGATTTCCCCGAGCCTTTCCTTCAAAGAATTATAACCCGGCAAAAGAATACCCGGTCACAACGAAGCGATCTTCTGCAAACTTTCTTTACGCGGCAACGGTATACGCATATTTTGAAGAAGAGTAATTTCAAAGACTTTATATTGAGAAAAAATGCACATGTGCTGTCTGCCATCAACTTTGTGAGTACGTTCCTTCAAATTTATTGTATTTATTGAAAATGATTAGGAAGTACTCCTATTTGAATTTTTTAATACTGTATTCGTAAGATTGATACAACATTTTCAATATAAGAACTAGCGATTTTTTTTTTATATTGTATTTTGTTACCTGGCGTTCTTTGTTTTTTTATTTAATGCCAGCAAACGTAAAAATTTGCAATTTATTGTAAATAAAATCTCTTCTTCGTTTTTAAAACAAGAGCTTTCTATTTTATTTTTTAATCCCCCTTTTTATTTCATCCTTTTATTTTTTTTCTGCAGACTAGTAGTTTCGCGTTGAATTTATCTGAAAGAGGATAAGTTTCCGACAGAAGAGCACACAAAAATTTCCTTTATTGAACTAACGAAACAAAATTAAATATCTACCTTATATTTAAAGAATAATAAGATCAAAGAAATGGTGATTTGGCTGTTTCTATTTTATATAATAAATAGAAATTAAGTAGTGAGGCGGGGATAAAGAACATTTAAACTCTCGCTAATGATTTCTAAATAGATCCAGGATACCGATGCCCAAATATGGTCATGTAATAATAACCGTTAAGTTAGAAATACTGATAAGAGCTAAACCAAATTTTACCAGAATGACAAATGAAAAAAAAATGGTGGAAATTTGCCACATTACCAAAAATAAAACGATATCTACAGTTTAGAAATGTAACAGACTGCAGACGCGCGGATGCAGTTGCATACAAAATGGGATATGACGTCATCGTAAGGAAAATACTTTAAAACGGAGAGTGAGCACGTTAGAGAGAACGATCACGTGAGAAACGTCACAACCATAACGAGAAGTCACATGTGGTGGGGGAATGAAGAAATGGGTGTCGTTGTGACAATGGGAAAAAGTTCTTTCCCAATTTCGCAAAGTCTACTTTTCGACTGAGACAACAACGTGTTGAGTAACGTTACAGAAAGAAGAAAAAAAGCATACACATTATTGTATGTTTTCAAGGTGACAGGAAACACGGTTCCTTGTACAGAGTTTATAATGAAAAAAAAATCATAAAACATCCTGACATAATTCTCATACACTAATTAAAACACGTATATATAGAGATCAAAATCAGACAGTATATTTGACAGAAATATAATCTCACAACGAAGTAGATTATTAAATGTCATGTTGAAATGTAATACGACGATTGCTGTGAATCGACCTGGCTATTTGTTGATTTGGAAAAAAAAAAAAAAGAAAAAATAGCAAAAAAATAACCGTAGGGGAAGGCGGGGTAAATTGAGCCAATTTTCCATTTTGGCTGTTCAGAACCCAAACGACTAATTATTTTGCAAAGATGAGTTTGTTATTTTCAATTCTTTTATTTGGGAACATTGTGAAACAAGTTGCAGTCTTCTGCTAGTAGACCTAAACCGACCATGAGTTTTACAAAAATGCATATCAAATGGCTCAAGTTGCCCCGACCATGGGGCAAGTTGATCCAACCTCTGGAGTAAGTTGTGCCACACAGGAGTAAGTTGTGCCACGCAAAAATGTGTTGCAAATGACGAAAGAACAAGCCCAAAATTGTTGCTGTGGTTATAAAACAATTTATAATCATGAAGTAGAAATGTTAATTACAGCAAATGAACCAGCACAAAATTTGAAACATGTAGCTGAAAGTAAGTTAATGAAGTTGCCACTGTGACAAGTCACAGCTGACCACAAGCTGGCCAAAACAACGGACAGAACTGCCAACACTATTTGGCTGTGGCAGCTTGTAAACAACATCTTCTGCATTGAAACCCACTTCGTCCTTTGGGTTTGGAACAAATGCAGGCTTCTCCGTTCCTACCTTCCCAGCAACTTTTTGGAGGAAAACACCTTCGAACTCAGTCCTCCCCTTGAGAGTGTCAATTAGAGCAATGTAGTTCACAGTTCGTGATTTGCCAGCACATTTGACAACCACAAAGTCACCTTCGATTATTGGGATATCCAGATCAATATCACCATCACTATCTGATGACACATCATCAAATTCAAAATCTGAATCATCAGTGTCACTTGAACATGGAGTTTTAGATCTCAGGGGACATGACTTTTCCCACCAGCATTGAACAAACACTGCTTTGTTTTGGTTAATAGGCTCCTCTTTCTATTTTCAGAGAGGGCTATCAGCTCCTGTCGTTCAGGGGTGTCAGTCAAAATCTTTGAGCTGCCCTTTTTGCGACCACCTCTTCTTGCCTTTCTTGGTACTGCTTTCGGAAATGGCTGAATTGCAGATGGTGAAATGTATGGACGATGCATGACATCATGTGAGCTAGATGAAACACAAGACCCAGATGTGGATGGTTGCATAAGATCATCTGCTTGCTGTTTTTGTGGCTGGACATCGTCACTGGGCACACTGCTCTAGGAACCTCACCTGATGGTCCTGCATCTTCCACAGTAGAATTTGCCTCAAGGCTTTCGGCAGCCACATTTTGCTCACGGTCAGTTGGAAGAGAAGGGGAAAAGTTAATTTCACTAAAAATGTCCCAGTTAAATGGATGAATGTACGAGGCTTGGAATCCAGCAGCAATGTTCAATGGTGTCATGGCAATCATCTGGGCTTGGTTCACCAGAGCTGGGATTTCATATATAGTTACTGTTTTCCCTGGATTGGATCGTAGCCATCCATCTATGGCTCTGTTGTATGCTGTTTTGAAGGGTCCATACACTGACCGGTCGAGCGGCTGGAGACGATGGGAAGTGTGTGGTGGAA
Organism: Euprymna scolopes; assembly: GCF_053919585.1. Lineage (NCBI taxonomy): Eukaryota > Metazoa > Mollusca > Cephalopoda > Sepiida > Sepiolidae > Euprymna > Euprymna scolopes. The sequence goes on from NC_136490.1 coordinate 64,069,952, forward strand.
TGGCCAGTAAGACAACGCCATGAGATCTTGCTGAGTTCACAATATTCAAAGAAATGTGTGTGTCATGGTTGTCGAGGATTAAGAGTATTTTCTTTCCTGGTGAGCATCTGGTGTGCTTGATGATGTGATTTAAATATTCCACAAACACCTCTTCATTCATCCAGCCACTTCGTGTTGTCCTCCCTATGAACTGTGTCAGTCCACCTCTAATGAAGTGATCTCTGTAGTGGACTCTGGGAAATATGAACAGAGGAGACACGACTAATCCAATTGCACTCACAGTGTACACCACCGTTACCAATTTCCCATGTTCAGCGGAGGTAATTGAACCAACTTCTTTCTTTCCTTTTTCTGTGACAACGGCTCCAGGGTTTTGAACGGTGGTGCATCCAGTCTTATCAGCGTTGTAAATGTCACTTGGTGAGAACTTGCACTTGTCCATTATCTGACTCAAGTTGTTGAAAAATTTATCAACAACTGGGTGGTTGAATGCTGTGGCATGCCCAAAAGATGTTGCTTCTGTCACTCTAATTGCGAGGTTCTGGCGCTTCTTGAAGCCTAACCACCAATCATGTCCTGCTTTTTTTACACGATCCCAACTTGATGACACATTGAGACAGTTTTTTGTAACAAAATCATATGCCAGTGTGCGACATCTTCTCAATGACAAACCATGTTTGACAATTGTTTCACGTGGTCAGCCAAATCCCTTTCTATTTCAGGACTAAAAACTAATTGCTGTAAGGAAACAGGTGTGTAACCAGTCCCTGCTGGTTGACTGCCTTGTTTGTCCATGTACCGCTTGAGTGTCATTCGATCAATGTTAAAGTCCTTTGCAGCACTCCTCACACTCTGTCCTCCAGTAACAGCGGCAGCAGCCCGTACCATAACGTCTGTACGAGTTTGTCCATGATTTGTCTTTCGCATGTAGTTGTGCATGTCTGGTGGGCTTTTTTTTTTTGTGAAACACACAAAAAAGAAAAATGAAGTTAACACAATAAATCCGGTAATTCTCATTTTAATTATCAAATATAATAATAATAATAATAATGTTAAAAATAATAATAATAGTAGTAATAGTAATAATAATTATTATTAGAATAACAAAGCGCCTGTACAGCATGCAAATTCTTAGCCAAACACATCTTACAAATCTTAAACATTTACCAGGTAACCCATAGATCTAATTCTCATACAAGTAGAGCATGTAACTTACACAACATACATTTTGAATTCACTCTATAACAGGCCTACTGATGTGGTTGCACATTCATCTGCTTCTTGAAAACGTGTAAAAAGACAGATGGGGCAAGTTGAGCCAGTGGCACAACTTACCCCAATAGCATTGGCTCAACTTACCCCAGTCTGACCTCATTGACTTATCTGTTCAAATGCATGCATCCCATGTGTGGTGAATGTAAAAAGCTTTTACAAGTATGAAGGCAAGTAATTGAACAAACAACTACCACATATTATATCTAATCAAACTATTACTACACACAAGAAACATGCACTCACCTCTGAAACGCTTTATGTTACTTTTTGGCACGAAATCTGATTTTCTTTTACTGCATCAACCTCTGATTTTGGTTCAGCAAAACAAAATGGTGGAGGTTAAAGTCACGTGATCAGTTGTTTATATATTGCATACAAACTTGGATTGGCTTAGTTAATTGTGGTTGATAGGGGGTGCTTCAACTTACCCCTCTGCTCAACTTACCCCACCTTCCCCTATGTTAGACTTTTTGTTTTTGATAACTTAAATTAGAATTTATTCTTTTAATTGAGCAATCTTTAGCCATTTTATTTTATTTTTTATTATATTTTATTTTATCTACTAAAACATGAATTAAACGTATTAGAACATGTTTTAATGAAAAATAACATGAAACACTAAGCCAGCTTTATAAACAAGGCAAAAAAGGGCGATAGATCAAGTTGGTGATTGGTAATTTTAAGGTCTTAAAATTATCACCCTATTAAACATATATGGTTCTTCTTTAGAATTCCACCTAATTAAAAAAAAACACAGAACAATCTTTAAGATGTACCCATGCGTCATATTCCAAAAATTACGTAAATTGATCAAGTAGTTTTATTCGTTTTAAATGATTTAAAGCGGTAGCGTTACAAGGCTGATTATGCAAGTTTAAATTATTGTGGACGTATCTACCTTTTTTTTTTTTTCAAAATCGAAATTTGAACAAAAAATACAACTAAAAACAAAAGGCAAAATAGTTAATTTTCTACTGATCTGTATATTTTTAACTTACCAAAACTGTTTTTAAATTCTTCATCTCAGACTATTATGTTGGTGCAAAAATAATGTTGTTTTTTGGCGGTCAACTTATATAAAAAAAGATATTATTTTTGCACCAACCTAATCCTTTGCACTATAACAAACCAAAGAAAGTCAGTTAATTGGAGAGCCAGGTGGTGCGCAAAGCAACTAGAATCAATCCTGGTTGTCAGTTTTCTACTAAAAAAAATCTTAATTAATTTTCACAAAGTGTCAATTAATGAGTCAGACAGTCCAAGGAGGACGCGAGAAACGCCTGCTTTTTTTTTTTTAGCAGTTCCACAACATTTTTTATGCCGAGGTTTGGATCAGTTGTCTCCTCTTCTTAGGCGTTGGCCACTATTACAAACGATTTTAACTCATCAATTTCAGTTCCGATCGTCCTCCAGCTGTAGTCTGCAAATACATGCATCTCATTCTTCGACAGTTTAATTATATCTTCGAGACATGGATAAAAAAAAGTTACCCATAGATTTGATGCTCCCGCCCATACCGCCTATTAACTGCTATTTTTGTGTCACTCACACTTTCATTGTGATAATGAGGAGATTATACCTGAATAAACATGATGTCGTCTCTGAAACGATTCTTGGTTATTTTTATCTTGATTTCTTGGAAAATATAAATGAATTTATGTAAAATTAATTCATTCGAGAGTTAATATCAATCTATCTATCTATCTATTATATAAAAGTCACTGTGTGTGTGTGTGTGTGTGTGTGTGTGTGTGTGTGAGATCCTTCCTCATAGGTTCTGAAACAGCTGAGCTTATCTTTTGAGAATTTCACACTAAGCTAATTTATATGCCTGGCAGTGTTCATAGATATGTTTTATACACAAATTCATCTGATAAAATCGAAAAAATCTTACCTTTTCTCTCTTGTAGATAAACGAAGAATTTTTAAACAAGAATAGTTTATGTTACACGGGCAAGGAAGATAATAAAATTTCAACAAATCATTTCTTATTAATTTATTTATTGCAGACTATTATCCTCATCTTTTTTAGTTGTTGTTTCACTGGCCTTCGTCAGGTGGTAACCACGATGGATAGGAACTTTGAATCTCCTAACTGCATTTTCAGCAATCACTGCCATCCATAGTTGTTGTCGTCTCACCACGTTTTTGGCCAAGTAAGCCACTGGCCGGCTTTGGGTAAGATTGAAACTGTTATCTTCATACAATTCTCATCTGGGACCGTAGAGATTCGACGTCTCTATGGTTGTTATACTAGAGATAGGGATGTTGTGCCTGTGTGTGTGTGTGTGTGTGTGTGTGTGTGTGTGTGTGTGTGTGTTTTAGTGTATCGGTTCTGATTCATGTGTGGGGGTGTACATGTATATGTACGTGCGTGCAAGTGTGCTTTGCATTTCATTTGTTTGTCTGTTCAATTTGGGAATCTTGTTATGAAATTTTTTTCCTGTGTAAGAAAATAAATAGTAATTGTCTGTTTGGAAGATTGGAATTATTATGAAGCTTTTTCCACTGTATGTATGCACGTGTTTTGAAACATAGAGGTGTCTGTTATCTGCGATTTTAATGTTGCTCTTATGTAAGGCCACTCTATTGCTGAGATTTTTGGTGGTGCCTATGTAAGATTTGTCGCATGCTGTGCATCTTAGTGCATACACTAAATTTCTGGATGTGCAGTTTAGGTCCTTTTTTATTGTGAATGTTTGTGTTGGATTTTTGAATGTGTATGTGTTTCCTTCTGTTATTATGTCACAAACTCCACATCACTGTTTATTGCATTTTGTGACTCCTTTTATAGTGTGTTGAACGAGTTTAGAGGAGGTTAGGATGTTTTTTAAGTTTTGGGGTTGGCGTTTGCTTTTTATTATTTTTGTTGTTTTAAGTATGTTGTTTAGTTTATCGTTTTGAAATCTAACTATACCGTTATTGTGATATACTGTTATTATTTTACGTATACTCTGTTGTTATATTTAACATACTTTGAGCTTCTAAGCAAAAAGGATTGGTATACATAAAGAGTGAAATATAATTGAAAAAACATTTTGCCAAAACACACATATGCACATGTGCGCTCACACACACACACACACACACACACACACACACACACACACACACACACACACACACACACAGGCTCAGTCTTTGACAGACTACAGATACCCACGAAGGGGTGTCTGCACATAAAATTCTTTTGGCAGGAGGTGCACAATCTCCAACCAAACCTCTCCTGAGTCGACATTGTTAAATACCAGTGGCAAGTGAAGTGTATGTTCAGGACAACTGGAAACAAATGCTGCGATAAGCGGAGAGCACATACAGTGCCTAGAATTCCAAAATGGTCGCCCATCTGGTACTAGCCAGGCTCAACGTTGCTTAACTTTGGTGATCTGATGAAAAGCGGTGTGTTAATGCCATATATATATATATATATATATATATATATATGAAGGAGACAAAGATTAAAGTTACATTAGAACTTTATTACATTATCAGGTCAATAAGGTTAAAGTGTTACAAGAAGAAGAGCCCTTTTCTTGTAAGTAAGAAAAACATTAGGTAGACTGAGCAAGGTTCGGAAATAGATTCAAAAAGGAATTCGCATTGTTCAGTTTAATATAAAGTAGTTAGATATATTGTTGTAAAAGGAATTTTAATTGTTCAATTTTTTTTATGAAAACTGTATTAAAATAAGGTCATCGAGAAGAACGAACAATAGCAAATTAAAAACATATTGAAAAATAAGTTAGGTCGAAAAATAGGTTAGTAAGAATTATTTGTCAGCAGAAATGGTTTGGACATGTGCGAACCACGCATGTTTAGGCTACGTGAGTTTCCACATGTGTGTGTGGCACGTTTTGGAGCCATACATGACGTCATAGCAGAAAATGAATTCTCAATATAGTTTGCTAGTTTTAGTGAGATTGGACAGACGGACGAGAGACGGACAGACAGAGTTGTAGACGGAGATAGGAGACAGAACTGACATGAGGAGGGTCCCTTTGGAAGCGAAGGGAAAACCTTTAATCATGTAGTCGACTTTGAATTCCTGGATGTCATCATCATTTCGACCGGTTGATCGATAATAAAAGAACATCTCATATTTTTGTAACTGCCATCTTAGTGTTATCATTCTACCAAATTGAAGGTAATGTGAAATCATCTTATATGAACTTTGTTCCCACACATCTTTAATGAACTTTGAATTACTCATTTAAGTAATGACTGTTCTCTCTTGTATTAAAAGAGCTGATCACCCTCCCTCCTCTCTACAATATATGTAATAAGAAACCATAGACTGTAAAATGATATAAATGTCACTTCTCTCTTCCATCTCCCCCTCATCAGCGCCGTCTCCCCTATATGAAATCCCCTATGCAACAGAAGAAGATCACAATAAGTTAAAGGGAAGAGATGGGAAAACCAATTTAGACCATGGCATTTCAAAGCTAAATGTTTCTCATCAGAAGAAAGACAAAAATTAGCATTATACAAAAGTATAAGTAAAATAGATAACATCGATTTTATATATCTCAATCGGGTCGAGTTTTTTCTATCCAGATAGGTTAGCATTTTCTCTGAAAAAAATATTTTCAAGTTAACTTTCTCTCTCTCCCTCTCTCTCTCTGATTATATATATATATATATATATATATATATATATATATATATATATACCAAGGTGTTTTAGGCCGTTAAAAACAAGAAAAGTTATCGACTTTGACTTACAATGAATGCTTTATGCCAAATTTACAGTGGAATATGGTTAAATCCGTGTTTATTTTTGCATTGAATATATTCGTATTAATCTCTGACTGTGAATCAAACATATACTTAGTTCGCTGCACCTTATCATAACAAAGACCCATGCAAAATTTCAGCCAGATCATATAGTGTCTGAGAAAAAGTGACATTGCGCCTGATCAGTATCGGATGAGTGACTATTTGGGAATCCCAGATGTTGTATGTAGGAAGACATCGACATCTCTCTACAGAAATTTAATCCATGTACCTACCTCTAAATTCATTTTATAGTCTAAGAGGCTATTAAAAGTCACCCAAAAATATACTGATGATCCCATCAATACTTTCTTACGGATGAGAGCATATCAAACAATAGGCAATAATCCCTTTCTTGAAAGGATGGGCTCCCATTAGCATAGCAACAGTGATGACTTCTAAATAACACATAAGTACTGTGTTTTTTAATATCCTAACACTAACCTTTTTCCTTTTTTTAATACCATTTGCTTGTTTTTATTCTCACTGTAAATCTAACCAATGTTCTGTATATTCCTATGCTGGTTCCCCCACCAAAAAAACTACCATTCTTTCCCATATAAATGCTAGCGTTTTGTTCAGACCACTCAAATAAGGTAGGCGAAATTATCCAGTACGTGACCTCAACTCAAATGTAGTAGCTTACCCTGTCTTTCTCTTTCTCACCCTCTCTCACCCCTTTCTCTCTAGTTTGTGCACCCCATTTCATAGTCTGCAAAGTTGTCTGACTAATCTCAAAAATGGTTCTTTCCAAAAATTATGTCTTGAAAACAAAATATAATCAAGTGAATGTTACTCGTTATCAGTTGTAAGAATGGTGTTTTTTTTATATTGTTTTTTTTTTTTTTTTTGTTTTTGTTTTAGTGTGACTGTTTTTGCAGATTCTTGTATGAAAATTGTTTCTTAATTCCAGGGGCATTTCCACTGTTTTGTTTGTCTTTTATTTCTTGCTTGTGTCTTTTTACCTTAAAAAAAACCGTAGTGAAAGAAGTTATCAATATTCCTTCCTTAAATACAAAAGAAAAGCTTGTTTTGAACTTATACTAAGTACAATACTTAGTTTTTTGTTTTCTTTGTAATGGCGAGTAGAAAGCGCATTGTGGATGCGTTTTCAGTAGCTCCATAGCTCTTGCTTCTTCTATTTTGTCACTCAGTCCTTATTTATAATAAGCGATGTTTCTGACAAAGGGAGGAGAAAATGGCTGTACGCTGGGCTGGCAGTGTTTTTTTTTTCTGAACAGTCGCTTGAGATATACTTATTTTCTCTTCCTACTTCAATCTTTGTGGCCATATTACTAATAAAGGTGCTGGAGGTAAACGTTTTACCTGGGCTGACGTTATCCATCTAGTAGCCAGGGACCCAAAACTTGGGTTAACCTCCAAGGAGGCTGTCCTATGCAAAATACTGGGGCTTCTGTATTGCTATTTGGTGAATGTATTCTGGACCATGCAGTAGCTTCTTGTGGAGCCTCTCGATGCCATATTTGTAGGTATTATTATGTATTATGTATTATTATGGCTTTATCTTATCACGGTTGCAAAAATCATTTTCATCCTTTTTTTTCTGCTCTGCTCAAACAACTGTTGACTTTCTCCACACTTCTCAACCCTCAGAAATGAAAAATCACAAGAAAAAAAAAACATGATTAAACCCAGAACTCCAACTCACACTACTTCTCTAATATCAGGGGTTTACGTTCCAACCTTCTGGAGGTTGAAATCCAGTTACAAGAGACCAAACCAAACTTATTGTTCCTGTGCAAAACTGGCATTGAATTGACCATTTCCCTAGATGAGTTCGTAATTACCGAATAATCAAATTTGACATCAAAATCTGACCCTCAAAATCGTCATGGGCATTGAATATGTGCCTATATTAGATATTAGAGATGACTTTCCATGTGGTAGGGACATCTCCAGACAAAATCCTAATTTGCCCTATATGTGCTTCAGAGTAGCACTTGTTCACAGCACAGCATTCATATTTGCTGCCCATAACAGCAGAGTTACTATCATTGAAAGTATCTCTGAAAAAATGACCATATTCACGCCTGCAAAGACTTCGATGTTCACAATGTTGAATGGCTAGTCCATTCAAACAAGATAGATGATGAGGCGAGGTACTCTCATGATTTTTCGTAACATGATTTCTTGTAACATGATTTCTTGTAACATTGACATGATTTCTTGTAACATGATTTCTTGTAACATTGACAAGCTTTTGGGACTGACCTTCACTCCTGATCTGAAATGAAACACACACATCAAATCGGTTGCCAAGATCGCTGGAAAGATGGTTGGATCATTCTACCGCTCCAGTAGGTATCTCACTACCAATGCGATCCTCTATTTGTATAAGAACCAGATGCGCCCTACAATGGAATACTTTTGCCATATCTGGGCAGGAGCTGCTCAGCATGCATTATCCTGCCTTGAAAATCAAAATCGGCTTCGAAACCTAGTAGGTGATGCCCTTCTTTCTTTCCTGCAACCTCTTTCACACAGAAGAGACGTTGTGAGCCTACTCCACTCTATCGCTATTTTCATAGTAAGTGCTCGTCTGAGCTCCAATCTCTGGTCCCCTTTGCAAAACTTTCACAAAGAACACTCGACTAGCTAAAACCACTATATATGATTTTCCCCACTCTCTACATGTGCCTAAATATAAATGCAGATTCCATGAACAAAGCTTTTTTCCCCAGAACTACTCGCCTTTGGAACACTGTTCCGCTAGCATGCTTCCCAGCTAAATACAACATGGTAGCCTTCAAATCTAATGTAAACAAGTTCCTGTTAAGTTGTCCTCATAAATAATCAAATTCTACGCAATTTACATCATTAACGATTACTTCATTATCACCTTACATTCATTAACTCTTATCCTTGAGTGATATTGGAGCCTTGATAAGTGGTGACCCCTAAGTAAAAAAAGGGAAAACAAAGAAAAAGATAATTGTTTACATGCAGTGGGCGTAACAGAATTAAATTAAAAGTTTAGGGAATAGATAAGAGTCAATTTCACATAAGATCTCATTTTTGATCAACCTCATAAATGAGAGTCCTACAGACGACAGGCAAAAATACATTCTCTTTTTAAAAGAAACGGATTATGTGTGCTAGTATGACCTCCCGTTACCTTTGCCAGTTGTGTTGAACTGAAAATCTCATAAAACGCGTTATTTTATTGTATTTTACTAGTAACCTTAAGTGTGGATGGCAATAGAAGATAAAAAAAGATGAAAGCAAGTGCACACAATGATCACACCGAAGCGTGAAAAGTCAATTTATAATCTAGGAAACCAATAAAAATTAATCTTGCCCTAAAATATCGTGCTCGGACCTGTCATAGAGTAGAATATTTTAAGTGGCACACAATAGACGTATTTCCTCATCCGATTAGAGGTGGTAATACTTGAAAAGACTTCTCCTGCGACTGGTGCCACTAATTTCAAGTATGATATCTATTTAAAGAAATTATTGAAATGTCCGACACGTTAAGTAATTGGTTGTAAGATTTGAATGTGAATGAAGTAAAAATCAGAAAAAAAGTTTTTGTAACCATGGCAACATGCTGGCATAATCCTTGCAGCGAACTGCTTTTACGTTATAAAGACGAAATGTTGCATCCCTCTGCCTTTTCTACAAGTATTTTAGTGGTGAATGCTCTGACGAACTGCAATCACTTGTGCCCCCACGACGTGAGCACCCTCGACAAACCCGACAGGCTGCTAAATCCCACCCCCACACTGTAGAGATCCCTAGATGTAAAAGATCTTTTTACTCCAATAGTTTATTCCCCAGAACCGCTAGACTCTGGAATTCCATTCCAGGTCCCTGCTTCCCCAACAGTACTGACGTGCAGAAGTTCAAGTGTAACGTGAACCGACACCTTGCTGCCCAAATCCCTACATAGTACCCCAGTAGTTGTTGCCCCTGACAGTAGCCCCCTACACCAAAGTGGCAATTTGCCTTGTTTGGGGTGAAAATGTAATTAAAAAAAAAAAAAAAAAAAAAAAAGGTGATCTAATTTCGACCCTTTTAAGATTCTGTAATAGTGGTTTACCCGCTCAAATTTAAAACAAGCCTCGAATTTCAGCATTATTTTTACACGTTTGTCAAAAGAAACAGTGTTGTTTTTTTGTTTTTGTAATTTTTTAGTCTGAACAGCTTGCACTTAATTAACATCTGACTATTATGAATTCGTATTTGAGCCGGTATCTCAAGTAGTTTTACATATTCCGTTCTAGTTTTTTTTCTTTCTTTCTTTCTTTCTTTCTTTTTGTTTCAAATGTTCAGAAACAAAACTGAATCAGTGGACAAAGAAATAAACAGCAAGATCGGCTTTGTTTGTTTTGGAATCGATCTTCGTTATCAATCAATTATTAATCAATTGCAGATTTGGTGATCACACTTTAATAAACGAATAATCAAAAAAATTGCTTCTAATTGATTCTTTTTCTGTTTTGGCGAAAATCCCATTTGCCAAATTAATTTACAATTAGAGAAAAACAAGAGCACATATTTTTAAAATAGCTCGATTTAATCATCAGTTTCAATGAGGAAAATGCCATCTGAAACTTCAGCGTTACAGACCTACGTTTGAATAAATTTTAGAATAAGATTATTCAGTTTATACATTTACATCTACGTTAGATATTTACGAGGAGCGGATGAAATAAGTTCAGAGAAATTCTGCCATTACTGACCAGCAAAGCATTACGACTGTTGACCAAGGAAAAAGTCTATCAGGCATGTTGACGCAATGTGACAATGTATGGAAGTGAGGGCTGCATAGAGATACATGATATGAGAATGATATGATAGATATTGTGAGTTTTAAAGATAGGCTTACGTCTGATAGGCTCAAAAGTAGATTAATTCGGGTCAGTATAAGGAAATGTGTGTATAACAGGGGACTTCGATCGTGTGATCCTTTTTTAAAGAGTGTGTGAGTTACATGTAGAACAGTTGAGATAGCAGGTTCAGTTTACACGGGAGGGCCAAGGAACACGCGATAAGAAGTGACAAGAATGGCCTTGAGAGAAAGAGGGCTAAATAATAACCTAGCCAGAGATGATTTAGTTTGGAAGTCAGTTTCTGAAAGTATTCTAACACATGACACTAGGCAAAATGGATGTTAAATGTTAAACGGAAGGATGATAATAATGATGATGATAATGATGATGATTATGATGATGTGGAGGAGGAGGAGGAGGAGGAGGAGAAGAAAAAAGCATGTATACCCTACATAATAAATGACAAAAATTATTCTTCACCAGTGGAGTGGACGCGCTAATATTTATATTCATATAAAATCACATCTGAATAATAAAAGAATACAGAAAAAGAGAAAGAAAACGTTTCACACTCGGAAAATTTAACATAAAAAAAAACAAGAAAAAAACGCATGAATCGATATAAAAAGAAGAAAGAAACAAATGACAGAAAACGTTTCATTATGGAAATAGATTGAAGACTAACTATTTATTTTCTTAATTCCATTAGCTGTTTCTTACACATAAACTTTTGTGAATTGGGACACACACACACACACACACAAATATATATATATATATATATATATATATATATATATATATATATATATATAGTAAATTATGAAATATATATGGCGATTAAGCTACACTGAATATTACGCGTTTCATCCACTCTAGAACTCTTCAGGCTTATGCGCAAATTTTGTGGTTGTCTGTCGTTTTTATACACGCACCTTCTATTGAGATTTTAGTTAGCCAATCAGCTTTCTAGTATCCACCGCGCCCTTCCTATCAGCCAATGAACATGCACTTACCGGACAAAAGCCTATTTGACCTCTGGTTGACCTGTTCCTTTGTGTGTGCTCTATTTCGCCTGGATATTTAGTTTCTTGACCTGTTTTAAATCTAGGTTAGGGTTTTAAAAAAAAAAATTATATTAGTTTATATATATATATATATATATATATATGTATATATATATATGTACACATATATATATGTACACACACATATATATATATACATACATATATGTGTGATAGTTTATGTATATTCATGTTTATTTAATTTATTTATTTGTTTATTTTCTATTGTTTTTGTTAGTTTAAACATTATTTTGTATCGCTATGTTAGACTAAATTTTATCTTGGGAAAACAGTTGTTCACTATATATATATATATATATATATATATATATATATATATATATATATATATATATATATATATATATATATATATTAGTGTTGGGGTGATAAATCGAAATTTAAATCGGAATCGGGAATCGAACAAGTTGGAACTTTTTGGGGCATTATAATCGGAAAACTGTGTGCCTACTTTCCAATGCCATAAACGATTCCTTTTATTTTCTGTTTTATTTTAAGCAAAATCTTCCACTGCTGGTAGTAATTATAAAATAATAACCATTTATTTATTTTAAACTACCAAAGAAGCTAAAAGCTTAAGATCATCCCTACAAGTGTGTTTTTACGGTAATTGGGGGGAAATAAGAATTGTATAGTTAAATATTTAGAGATTTATAAAGTATCGAAATCGGACTTAGTAATTGTATTTGAATCATGAATTTGGTATGAAATCAGTAATTGCATTAGAATCGGGAAAAGTATTGGAATCGTCCCATCCTTAGTAACATATATATATATATCTGTATCTATCTATCTATCTACCTATCTACCTATCTATCTATCTATCTATCTATCTATCTATCTATCTATCTATATATATATATATATATATACATACATACATACATACTTATGTGGAAAAATATTTTATTTCCTTATAATATATACTAATCCTTATTTAAGAAGCTCAATGTAATTACAGAGCAATATAGTAAATGAATGACAAAAGTCTATATTCCAAGTTCATGATGTTGACCATCTTATAATTTATTCATTTAATTCAGTTGATATTTACATCTCTTGACAGTATCTGTTTCGTAGCGCAAAATCAATCACTAAATTATTATATCAACTAGTGAATCTATTTCGACCTTAACTAATCAGAAGAAATAGCAACACTCAATCCGTCAAAAGGAAATAAAGTGCGTTTTCACATGATTAAAATCCGAAAATTGGAAAAGAAGCTGTAAATAACTTATAATATGTTTCCATTACGCCATTTTAAAAATTAAAAAAAAAAAAATATTGCGAATTAGTCCTCTGGGCAAATTATTCCTTGTAATATATAATAATCAATAGCGGATTGATTCTATAATAATACATACGCAATCTGCATAAATAAAAATATCATGTTTGAGCGTATTGTATGACCAGGCAATACCAGGCGTCCAGCTAGTATATATATATATATATATATATATATATATATATATATATATATATATATATATTACACACACATGTGTACATATATATGTATAATATTCAATAGAGAATTGTCTCTGTAATACGAAATCTGCATGAATTAAAATATATTTAAGCGTATTTTACGACCCGGCAAGCCCGGGAGCCTCATCCTCGCTAGTCTCGAATATAATATAATACAGAATAGAACAAAGCAAGGATTAAACAGTAACGTTTCTTGCAACGTGACAATGCCATAGTTATTATCAATGACACGAATCACAAAAGCCGCTTAAAATCGCCTTATTGGTTCGGAGTAAATGTATTGTTCAGGATATTTCGGTCGTTCAATAAATCGCTGTATAGATTTTTAGACCCTTAAAAAATAACGATTCTTTTTCTTCTAGGTCATTCAAGTTGCTCTTGGCCCACGTCCATCGTGTAATATATATATATATATATATATATATATATATATATATATATATATATATATATATATATATACATACATACACACACACACACACATATATATATATATATATATATATATATATATATATATATATATATATATATATATATATATATAGCGAATTAAATTATGAGGTGCGAATCCGTTCGACGTGTTAATTAATTCCCTGGATTTGGGGATGCCGATCCTGTGTCAGATGTAGCATGCAATTTGGTTCTACCATCTGCTGGTCATTAAGACTGACCAAATGAAATGAAACCTAATTGAACGAACGAGACAAAATAAACAACCCAATCGAATCAAGTGGCCTCTCAGCGGGAAAGAAAACTTCTTAATGAAAACTAAATGGGACAATGGAATATCAATAAATAACAACCCGATTTGGTAATAATCTCCACACGCTTGTAAACAGTGGCATTATTGAGTGAGTAGTAGTAGTAGTAGTAGTAGTAGTAGTAGTATTCCTATTCGGCAGTTTTTTTTTTATTAAATGAACATCAAAGTTTTTGATAGTTATAAAAGATGCAAATAAAGCATAACATTGGGAGAATATCGAATATTCATATTCTATCATATTCGTCTGAGCTCCAATCTCTGGCCACCCCTCGCCAAACTTTCACGAAAAACACTCGTCTAGCTGAAACCACTGTCAATGATTTCCCCCACTCTTTATCTGTGCCTAAACCTAAACGTAGATTTTATAAACAAAGCTTCTTTCCTAGAACGGCCCGCCTGTGGAACTCTCTTCTGTTTGCTTGTTTTTCAGCTGACTGCAATTTGGTAGTCTTCAAGTCCAACGTAAACAAATTCTTGATGAACCGTCCCCTTAAGTAATCCAATTTACCAAATTTCCATTACTAACGATTACTACGATATTATCCCATTGGCTACTATACACTCAATAATCCTTATCCTCGAGTGGCCTCCAGGCCTTGATAAGTGATGATTCCTTTGTAAAAAAAAAAAAAATGAACATAGGCAATGTATGCCCAGGGAAATTAAACTAACACATAAATCCCAAAAGGTATTACGTGCGTTATTTGGACAGTACGTAGAGATCGGCAACAAAAGATAAAGGAGCCTTGATGTCTTTGTTCAGTCTCGAAAGACAATTGATACCCTCTGTAAGGGTAGCTGCATGTGTAATTGCGAGGCAAGTGTTGCGCAATCTCCAATTACACCTCTCTTGGCACTGATTGAGTTCAGTGGCAAGTAGAAGTTCAAGACAACTGAAAACAATGCCGAGATAAGCAGAGAAAACATGCAACATGTGGAATACCCAAATAGTCACCCATTTTAGTACTGACCAGGCTCAACGTTGATCAACTTCGCAGATCTAATGAGAATCAGTGTGTCGATGTGATTATGCTGTATACTAAAGGAACCTTGTAAGCAGAATATATATTGTAAAATGCAAGAATAGTAAACACTTGAGAACTAGTAAAAAAAAAAAAAAAAATGGCGAAAACAGCTATATTTTTCATTTGTGCAAACGATGACCAAATTTTAGGTAAAATCTTGAACCCTAATTACAGTTATGAAGAAAAATGTAATGTATCCAATACTTTTGTGTGTGTGTGTGTCTCTCTCTCTCTCTCTCTCTTTCTCTCTCTCTCTCTCTCTCTCTCTCTCTATATATATATATATATATATATATATATATATATGGTGATTAAGCTACACTGAATATTACGCGTTTCATCCACTCTAGGACTCTTCAGGCTTATGCGCGAATTTTGTGATTGTCTGTCGTTTTTATATTGAGATTTTAGTTAGCGAATCAGCTTTCTAGTATCCACCGCGCCCTTCCTATCAGCCAATGAACATGCACTTACCGGACAAAGGCGTATTTGACCTCTGGTTGACCTGTTCCTTTGTGTGTGCTCTATTTCGCCTGGATATCTAGTTTCTTGACCTGTTTTAAATCTAGGTTAGATTTTTTTATGTTAGTTTATATATATATATATATATATATATATATATATATATACATATATATATATGTACATACATATATATATATACATATACATACATATATGTGTGATAGTTTATGTATATTCATGTTTATTTAATTTATTTATTTGTTTATTTTATATTGTTTTTGTTAGTTTTAAAATTATTTTGTATCGCTATCCTAGAGTAAATTTTATCTTGTGAACACAGTTGTTCACTATTTCTCTTCTACAGTTTAATAGATGTTGGGGTTCTTTAAAGTACAGGATAGCAAATTTTCCATGAACGCATAATCTACATGGGTCGTCTAGGTCTGTACATGTGGTAGCTTGTCTTATTATTTTCCATTCGACTACAGGCGGATGTCCGCTTTCCTTGAGTTCCCAGTATTTATTTGCTAGCATTGTTTTGATACAGTGTTTTTTTATTGTTGAATGTACTTTTGTGGTCATAATATCGAGTTTTGAAATCTAAGGAAGTCATACCTACATAATATTTCTTGTTATTCCGGTTTTCTTTCGCAAATATTGTGGCCTGGTAAACTACGCTTTTGGTTAGTCATTTATTTTGAAGTGGGCAAAGTGTACAGTGTCTACAGTTGCATTTATCTTATTCCTTATTGATATTTTTATTTATAGTATGGTTGTTCTTGTCCGGGGTTGGTTTATTATTATTATTATTATTATTATTATTATTATTATTATTATTATTATTATTATTATTATTATTTCAACTAGTATTAGTTTTATTTTTGTCATGATTCTACTTTTTATTGTTTATTTTATTGTTGTTTACATTGTTTTTATTTAATATTTTGATATTATGTGCTTTAATTATCATTTGTAAATTTTCGCAGCAGATGTAGGATAACTTTAAGGTATTTTTATTGAAAATTTTGTGTAAAGGGGTTGGTTGCGGGAAAGTGTTTTTCAATAAGATCTAGAAATTTCTTGCCAAGTTTTGTTTTTAACATTTGATTGTATGGGGCCGTATACCAAATTATAGTTCTTTTTCTTCTATTTTTAATTTTATTATAGTTATTGGTGTTTTGTTGCTTATATTTGATATCGATATTTTTGTATCCCCTATTTTTTAGGGCTATTTCATAGATATTGGTTGACCTGTTAAATGCCTTTTCATCGCTTGAGTTATTGCTGAATCTACTTACGATCGAGTTAGGAATCTGTTTTATAATTGATTGTGGGTGATTGGACTTAGGGTTTACATATATTGGAATAGTATTATCTTTTAAGTAGGGTTCATATGTGTTTTTATTTAAATTTAACGTGACGTTGAGGAAGTTTGTTATTTTTATGTTAGCTGATACGTCTGCTTTTAGGCCTAATTTTTTCATTTCCTTGTCTATGGTTTTCTTAAAGTTATCTCCCTTGACTTTGTTAGAGTCTTTTATTATAACTAGTCCGTCATCTCTATATAGGCCGATATCTGTAGTATCAAATATGCTTGTGAGGGTATATAGAATGAATAATCCCACAAGATCTGATGCCTCTGCAGAATCCCTGGCACCCATCGCCAAATCAAATGAATTTGTCATTTTAGTTTTTATCCATTAATTATTGTTATTTATTAGAACTGATTTTCTACATTTTTAAATGATGTTGATTTCTGCCGAGGATATATCAGTGTATGCCTCGGCAAATTCTAGGGCAATAATAAAAAGTTCTTCTTCGGATATCGAGGGATAGAAGTTTATGATGTCGAACTGTATAAACGTACATTTATCTTTGTTTTCTATATTTTTAAACCAGGTGATTGCTTCGACAGTATTTACACACTGGTTTAATTCTAGGTCTTGTTCGATTTGTTTGTTTACTCTAGAAAGTATTGTTTTGCTAATTCTACCTATTTCTGGTTTAGTTGGGTTTATCAAGCAGGTGCTGAGATTATTATTAAAGACACCATGACAAAAATAAACCTAACACTAGCAGAAATAATAATAATAATAATAATAATAATAATAATAATAATAATAATAAAACTAACAAAAACAATAGAAAATAAACAAATAAATAAATTAAATAAACATGAATACACATAAACTATCACACATATATGTATGCATATATATATGTGTGTATATATATGTGTGTGTGTATATATATATATGTATATATATATATATATATATATATATATATATATATATATATAAACTAAAATAAAAAACCCTACCCTAGATTTAAAACAGGTCAAAAAACTAGATATCCAGGCTAAATAGAGCACATACAAAAGAACAGGTCAACCAGAAGTCAAATAGGCCTTTGTCCGGTAAGTGCATGTTCATTGGCTGATAGGAAGGGCGTGGTTGATACTAGAAAGCTGATTAGCTAACTAAAATCTCAATAGAAGGTGCTTATATAAAAACGACAGACAACCACAAAAGTCTAAAGTATATATATATATATATATATATATATATATATATATATATATATATATATATATATATATATATAGTCTAAAGAAGCTTTGAGTAAAAAAAAATGTAAAAATAAAAATAAAGAATGCAGTTTAAATTCCCGGAAAAAAAAGGAACAAAATTAAATCTATCGCAGACTTGACACCTACATAATCCGACTTCTAAAATGTTTATAATTATAAAAGAAAGTTCAATTATATGAGGATGAGAAAAAAAAACTTTAATTTAAATTGTAAAATAGAAATAAACTTAGCACTTGCATAAGCCAATTTCTCAAAAATCTTCAATTATAAAAGAGAATTTAACTACTTAAGGATGAAAAAAGAAAACCTTAACTAAAATTTTGTAAACAGAAACCGGGGATCCTCAGCTGTCTACCATGAAAGGAAATAAAATATTAATAATATATAGAAATAAATTTAACAAGATTACAAGATCCAACTAAATATAAATCCTATGAGAATAAAAAGAAAGGCAAATGGATAAGTGGAAGGAAACCTAGCCATATATATCTAAAAAACCTAAAAACCTAAGATCAGAACTTTTGGGGGTATCGGAATCGGAATCGGCATCGAAATCTTTTTTAAGCCTGTTTTTCGATGCCAAAACCTATTCCTTATACCGATTTATCTTTTTTTTTATTTTCGTTTAAGAAACATCTTCTACTGCTTGTAGTAATAATAAAATAATAGATATTTATTGATTTAAACTTAATAAGACTAAAATCTCTAGACCATCCAGTCACAATTGTGTTTTCACGTTTGAGAAAATATAGGCACATTTAAGATGTGTTTTTACAGTAATCGGGACAAAATAGGAATTTTATACTTAAATATTTAGAGATTTATAAAGAGTTGGAATCAGAATCGGTAATTGTATTGGAATCAAGAATTTAGTACGGAATTGGTAATTGTATCGGAATCGAGAAAAATATTGGAATTGTCTCATCACTAATATATATATATATATATATATATATATATATATATATATATATATATATATATATATATATAAAGTCAAATGCTAATACTTGGCTAGTATACAAATGAGTAAGCATTAAACCCCCTCAAAGATAGTGCGGTGAAGTTCACTTTATAGCAAAATTTACTAAAAATACTGCAGGTATCAACTGAACTCAAGGTTTGAATTTTTAGGTCAATCAGGGCTATTATATAGTATACTAGCAGGCTGCCTGGCATTGCCCGGTCGTAAAATACGTTTAAATATGATATTTTGATTAATACAGATTTCGTATTTATTATTATATTATATTAAACCCAATATATAATAATGATTTCAAAGGTAAAAAAATGACTAGTGCGCCACCAATAAGAATCGAAACCAAAATGTTTTGCTTATGATTTACTTTTTCCTTTCACGTTAATTCCTGAGCTAGGAAGACGTTTGCTGCAAGGCTAAAATTTAAACATGAACTAATAGCTATTACGCTATGCATGCATATTTGTAATGCTGCCGTTCGACCTTCACCTGGCAAATTCCATTTTTTTTAATTTTCACACTTTTGCACCGGTTATAAAATATAAAGTTTTGCATGGGTTCGAATACCCTATATATTAAGTTTCATGTCTGAAGACCAAAAACTGACAGAGGAGTTTGGTAGGCAAAATCTTTTAAACAAATATATATATATATACACATACATAAATATATATAGAAAAAGATTTGTGTTTACTATAACCTTTTTACGCAAATATTACACAAGTATAAATCATGTAGAATATCTGTATGAATATAATTACATGTAATAGTTAACTCAAGATGAGGAGGCACAATGAATATTTAGGGACAGACATCCCAAGAGCAAGTGGGAGCAACTATGAGTCTCCAGCGAAATACTAAACTACTATAGAATCAATATTGGCCAAAAAGAAAATTTGGGATATTAATGACCACAGTAACAAGAGACCCATTATCTGATAAGAGAAATGATTGCTGCTGATATTCAACCATATTGTGTAACATCTGACATTTGGGGCTTATAGCAAAACTTTGTCCAAATTACAGTATTCCATCAGAAAAGTACTTCACTGAAAAAATAATTTTCAATATATTTACAAAAGTAAAAACAAAAATTCAATCATCTCTTGATGAAATTAGCAGCATTCCATGGACTACAGGCATTTGGACAGTTGCTACAGATAATGCTCCCTTTCGGAGCTTGAAATGACTTTGAAAAGTGCAGAGATGAGTTTAGAGTTTTTCCATTCTTGGTGCACACACAGGTGCAAGAATAAATGAAGGATTGCACAATGTTCTAGATAAGTATAAAATCTTCAACAAAGTTTTCTTAATCTTGTGGGATTCAGGAACAAATATGATTGATGGTGTCAAGAAATGTGGTTTAAAATCACTATCACGCTTCATACATACATTGCAACTCTCAATAAATGACTCATTATTTTCACAACAGGCTGCAAAGACAATCATTACAACTAACAGAAATATAGTCTTACTTTAATCTCTCTCCATTAGCAATGAGTAAATCAATTAAAATACAGGATCAGATTAATTTCGAAAAACATAAACTTATTCACAGTGGAATTCAACATATATGCTAAAAAGAAATTTAGAACAACGAAAACCTCTTGTAATGTATGCTGTTGATAAGATTCCTACCTTAACAACTTACCAATGGGAACTTATTCAAAAATTGTCCAGTTCCTGAGTCCATTTGAAGAAATCATCAAATAAGCAAGTCACAGAACTTCGTAAGAAATTCATTTTTATAGCATGAAAAGGTTAGTAATTGCAATTAAGAATAGGAAATTGGATCAAATGTTTGTAACATGTCTTCTTCCTAAGATTAAGGGAGGTGGTGTTTGATCAACACTGCTGGGGAGCCATGATGTAATATATTGTTTTGTTTTTAAATCCCCGAAACAGTGTTTCATGGTAAACAACTGATGATCCCTTAAAAATAAATTATTAGTACTATAGCAAATTCGAGAGCGAGTTGATGCGGTGATTGCAGGTGATTGAATGACTGACTGACTAGATGATTTCCTAACGAATGAAAAAAAAATTTTTTTTTATTTTTTTTGGTATAGTTTTAAAGGTTAAAAACTTCAAAGACTATATATATATATATATATATATATATATATATATATATATATATATATATATATTGTGTACAGAAAGTTTTTAGATGAGACAAATCATTGGTACCGTCGGTTTCAAGCCCGATAATAAAGACAGTTTAAGGTATCCTTATCAAGCTCTCTTCAGCCAATATATATATATATATATATATATATATATATATATATATATATATATATATATATATATATATACACTGTGTATCAAATTATTAATGAGTTTACATTTTTTTTAAATATTTAAGGAACGAGTGAATAAAAATCCATGAAACTTTAAGAAAGTACTTACAATACTATTCAGCTACTCCAATCAGAAAATAAAAGTATTTAAAGCAGAAATTCAATCATCATATATATATATATATATATATATATATATATATATATATATATATATATATATTAGTGGGGTGGTAAGGCCACAGGGGAGACAATCGAAGCAGCAAAACTGAAGCTGGCCTGCAGGACATTATATATACAAATATAGGCAAATTCGTACATATTTTATCGGTTTGAAAATATAGGTTCATTTTCAATAATTGTCGTAAAATTTTAACATAATATAGTATTATAATCTTTAAAAAGCCTGCCAATTTTTATGTAGTTTCGTCCTATAGAACCAAAGATATCAGCATTTCAATATTCAATTTAGCTACCAGTATAAATATATCCATATGTATATACACTGCGTATCAAATTATTAACGAGTTTACATTTTTTAATTATTTAAGCAACTAGTGAATAAAAATCCATGAAACTTTGAGAAAGTGCTTACAATACTATTCAGCTACTCTAGTTAGAATATAAATGTATTTAAAGCAGTATTAGCGAAACTATAGCAGAAGATAGGAATATCTGTAGATTTCAATGTGTCAAGTTATTAATGAGGTTGAAAAAAATACAATATACCTATAACTTGTTTATTGAAATAATTTTCAAACATTACATGAACTAGGAAAAAGGCTTAGAACACAATAACTACATAGCAATTTCTACGTTGACATAATTAGTAGGGAATATCCTTTTTTTGTATGAATGACTTGTTAAAGAGGTTGATCCACAGAATTAATCAAATTTGTGTTTTCGTCAACAGTTATTCCTCTCGATACCTTTTGGAGAGCATTCCACAACTCGCGGTACCTCTTGGAGAGCATCCCACAACTCATCTTTGCTCTTAAGTTGGCGTCCACTTGCATAGAGACGTCGCTTCATGATACTCCAAAGGTTCTCAATTGGGTTAAAATCTGGTGAATTCGCAGGCCACTCCATCTTCCATAACCCAGAGAACTCCAATTGTTGCAAACACTCCCTGCTTTTGTTTGCCGCATGCGAGGGAACATTACCCTGCATAAAAATAATGGTTCTTCTGAACGTCAACCTTTGTTTCTTCAGCCATGGTTCAAAGTGCTCCTTTAGAAAAGCTATGTAAGCATTTGACGTCATTTTTATGCCTTCTGGGACTCTCCATGCGCCAACTAACGTACCTCCGATAATCCCAGCCCAAATCATTATCCCACCACCACCTTGTTGGCGCCTTAAACGCTGATGACGATGTCGTCCATCAAGGATCCATCCCTTGCTTCAGCCATCTGGGCCATCAAGAGTGACACGCACTTCACCCGTGAACAAAACTTTGGAAAAATCTGTTTTCATGTTGCCCTCTGCTGAATTCAATCGGTTTTGTATGTGATGTTGCTTTAATGGAGGCTTTGTCACAGGCTTAACAGACTGTGCCACTTCTTTCATAAGGCGACATCGAGTACTTTTTAAGACATTCTTCAATCTGGTTTAGCCAAAGACTTCTCGACTTACCTGGACAGGTTTCTTAACAACTTCACGTTTAATGTGGAGTAGAGAACGGCGTAAAAAAACTCTAGATTTACCTTTATCAGCTCCCTTACGTACCTTTGTATGATCCTTGACAAAGTTTTTCACAGTTTGATCGTACCTTCTTATCATTTTCGATATTTCGACAGTAGCTGTTCTGTAATAGTACTCTTTTCAAAACTAATCAAACCACCTTTACAACCCATTTTATTGACGAAACAAACTGCCTTGTTAATAATTCGACACACCTCAAATAATGTGGATTCAGCAATTACGATGGCAAGTTGTTTACATTGCGCGGAACAGTACAAAAATTTCACAGTACGCGCAGCTCAGCATTGCCAACATTTCCGAAGCTTTTGATACGAAACTACAGGTATGTTTCTGAAACTGGTAAAAAAATGTTATCTCGTTAATAATTTGACACGCAGTATATATATATGTATATATATATATATATATACATATATATATATATATATATATATATATATATATATATATATATATATATATAAACCCACATGGAGGACATCAAGGGCTTACACACCATACTTCTAAACCTACACCCAAAAATTAAATTTATCTTAGAACAAAGCTCTACAGAATTACCCTTCCTAGACATACTAATTAAAATTAAAAACAATAACATTATGACAGACATCTACCACAAACCTACAGACACCCAATAATATCTACCCTTTAAAAGTCATCATCCATAAAGCTGCATAAAATCCATACCCTACACCCTAGCACGTAGAATCTGCATCATAGTCACAGACAAACATCTCAGAACGATCTGACTTAAGGAACTACGAATGAATCTAAGAAGAAGAAAATACCCGCCACAGTTTATAGACAAAGGTATCCAACTGGCAAAAAATATACCAGTAAAACAATTGAGACCCCTCAAAAAACGAAACAAACAACAAATCCTAACATACGTCTCCACACATAACACAAACAACCCAGAACTTTTCACAGAGATAACGAAAAACCTCGTCCTACGTAACCAAAACAGGAAACTGAAAGACTTCCTTGAAACACCAAAAATAAGAAAAAGCAAACGCCAACTCCAAAATCTAAAACGCATTCTTACTTCATCCAAACTCAATCAACACACAACACAAGGAGTCACAAAATTCAACAAACAACGACGTGGACTTTGCAACATAATATTACAGAGAAACACAGACACATTTATCAACCCTATACAAGCATTCAAAATAAAAAAAAAATAACCTAGATTGCACCTCCAAAAGTGTGCAACATGCGAGAAATCCTACGTAGGCGCCACTAAAACCATAGTAGCCTTTTATATATTTTGGTTAGTTTCTTTCATGTTTACCTTTTAATATTCGAATCTATTTCGAGTTCCAGAATAATTAATCTCGTGTTCTTAAACGCTTCGTCGTAATCTACACAAGTAATTCATTTCGCTTTTTGTTTTAGTTAATTTAAAGAGAATCTCCATTGATTGTTAAAGTCATCCCCAACTCTCCTAACAGGATACTCACTAGTAATCAGCTTGTACGATTACCGTTCAACAGTCGATATATTGTTTCCTTACTTAAAACTAAAAGCCGATTTCTCGCACTCAATGTAATACTGTTTGCACTGATTGACTACCAGCTGTCAGTTTTGGATTCAAGACATCCCATCTAATGTTAGATTTTAAGTTGATTTCTATTGCAGACTCATATGACAGAGGTTTAAAATAATCGACGCTTCTATATGATACAAACGAAAAAATATTGAATTTTAAGTGAAACAAATGGCACCTACGTAATTATAGTGTCACAAATAGTATTACACCAAAAATTACGGAAAACGATAAGGTAGAAAAATAATTATTAACATAAAACTGTTTTTGATAAAGTTTATATGAGGGAAAACATTTCTCCAAAATGTTTAATTACGTTCATCACGCGACGTAAGCAACAGAATTTAATTATCTCCCCTGTCAACGTATATCTTTTTTTAGCAAGCGTAATATAGTGATTTCACTTCCTTTCACAAATTTTTGTTTTCATTAATAATTATTTTTCTACTTTATCGTTTTTCGTAATTTTTGGATATGTTAATATTTGCGACATGACAATCATGCAGGTACCGTGTGTTTCACTTTAAATTCAATATTTTTTCGTTTTCGTTAGAAGCACCAAATAATCTGTATAATATAAAAAAAAACGTTATGATGCTTTTATACTTTTGTGCGTAAATAGAAACGTGTGATTAGTTGACAAAAAGTGTAAAGCAGAGTACAAATTACTCAGACCATTCGCTAAGATGCTTGACTTCGAGTTTTCTACACTTTTCCTAACCGAGTTCGAATCTCAGGTAAATCTATAGTGTTGTCCAACAGAGTCTATGTCATCCATGTTGATTGGAGTATGTTGCTGGTCCTGGGCAGTTCTAGGAGGTCCAGTCTCTCAGATATTGTCATCTTCTTTTGAGAAAGATGTAAATCTGTTGTTAATCGTCTGAGTCGCCTCTACTAAGGAATGCCGACGGGCTGCCCAGGTATATTTTTTGTATGCCAGTATTCTTCCTCTAAGGGGGGGGGTCTTTTCAAATCCCTCTTTCCGACCATTGTGTAACATCATCCCCCTGGCGTGAATGGGAGGGAGGAGATTAATAACTTCCAAAGTAAGAGAAGCAACTAAATAACGTTTGATTTGCTTGGAAATAAAACCTTTCCAAGTAGACAGATTGATTTTAAAATGTGGAAACACTCGGCGACATAAAGATCCTTGATCTTTGAAGAATCCTACAGCAATTAAGTCTACTTTGTGGGTTGATCTATAACTACATGGATTTAGGTAAAATGGTAACGGTAAATATGGCAACGGTAAAAATGGCAAAAGTAGGAAAATTGACACTTCGAGAAAGGAAAATTTGAACCGCTCGAGAAGGATAGGTTAGCTCCTTCCTATATTTTGAAATTGGGTTACGCCCTCCCCTTCTCCAAAATATTTTATAATAAATATTTTTAAATAGATATTTACACTGATGGAAGGTGGGAACTTTTTTTAAAATAAAAATAAACTATGTAAAAATATTTTCAAAGAAAACATTCCTATTACAGTAGAACCCCGGGATACGGTGGTCTTAGGATATGTTTTTTTTTTTTCAGGTAACGATGTGGAATACAATGTTTTTCCGGTCCCTGGTTACAGTATTTGCCCCGCCTTACGGTGTTATTGAAATGTTATTTGATTATATACATGTGTATTATATACTGTACTGTATTTTGTTACTAATTTTTTATGCCGTCTCCCGGGGTTCTACTGTATATATAAAGATATTTTATTTGATTACTAGCGGGACCCATGTCTCAGCGTTACCTGTTGGAAATATGACCCAAACCCAGAGCAGATCCAGTAAAGAACCCTTACCTCCACCCCGCAAACAAATTAACCTATGATTATCTAGTGCATTATCTTACGTAAGTCATGTAAGTTACTGATTATGGATAAACAGACAAAAAATATTAAGATGTCGGCGGTTGCTAGTGGTAGCCACTGTCGGCTTTGGAAAATTGCGGGAATTGGTGGCAGTGGCCAAAATGAAAATCATTTGCCTTCCACTGTCGTGCATTGTTTGGCAGTGGCGGTTAGCGGAATCCACTGACTGTCGTGTTTTATGGGGTGTTAGAGGTTACTGGCGATTAGTGTTGTTTTAGAGCGGCCGCTTGCTTTTACAACTGCCATTGTCGATTCGTGGTGGTCACACTCGGTCATAGGTGGTTATGACTAATATCTGATCCAAATTCGACTGCTTCAAAATGAAATTAGCTGTCACTGGATGCTACTGGCGATCATTGGTGGTAACTGACGTGTAGTGGTGCTTTGATGCGTTTGGTGGGCACCAACTGCTTTTTCAATAATCGGTTATTGTCGGTTACGACAATTGTCGGCGTCCATTGGACTGCTCTGAAATGAAATCGTCTATCTTCAACTGTCGGGCACAGTAATTTAGTGGAGCACATGGTCATTAAGTGGAGAGCGTTGTCATCCGGTGACGGTTATGACTGTTGTCGGCGATACCTGCGAGATAGTGCTCTGTTAAGGTTGTTATTCTCATGTAATGACACTTATGGCCACTGACGGGTACTTGGGAGCACTGGCGAACACTTGCGGGTACTTGGCACACTGCTGCATTGAGTGGGTTACTACTGTATTGATGTGGTTACTTGTGGCCGTTCAAGTAAAAAGAAACTGTATCTCATGTTTTTGCTGAGTTTATAAATAATAATGTTATTATTTCAGCACAGTCCGTATAACAGCATTGACTATGTGAATGTATTTTTTATTACACATAAATACCTTCATTTTTTTTTGTTGTAAATAATACAATTAAGTTATGTTGTTTTTTTTTTTTCAAATATGTTTACTTGGGCACAGTCTTTAAAGAAATTAGTATTTACATTTATTTTTTTTTTAAATATGTGTTAATACGCTCACGTTTCTTTAATGAATGTGAAAACCTGCGCAATCTATTGCTGTCGTGATTCAATTTGAAAACCTTGCCGATATTACATGTTCGATACGTATGGAAATCGATTTACCTAATCCTTTTTTTTAGCAATTCTAATGTTTTGCTGTTACGTGTTTTAGAAAAAATCGAAATGAATTTTGAAACATCTAAACTGTCAAATAGAAAGTTATTCATCGGGAAATCCCTTTATTTAATGTATTACGCGTCCTCAAAATATCACGTATAAAATAAAAAAAAAAAAGACGAATAAGAATCTGAAGAAGAATCCGGAGAAAAAGAATCCGAAGAAGAATCAGAAGGATTTGAACAAGAAGAAGAAGAAGAAGAAGAAGAAGAAGAAGAAGAAGAAGAAGAAGAAGAAGAAGAAAGGGGACTGCCGAAGAAATTGGCTCTCAGCCAATTAAAAACCTCTTTATTTAACGACGATAAAAATTGAGTAAATGTGGCGAGTATGGAAATATCTGTATTCATTGAACACGAACAGTTTTGTCGTGTCTCTGTAAAAGAAATGAATTGATCCGTGTGTATTAGTCACGGTAAGCAGTTTGAAAGACTGTGTTGTATTAGTATATGTGAAAATCGAATGTTTCTATGCTTTTATCGAAGCGAGTTAGGATGGCAATCATAGTGGATTTTAACGAAGGCAGTTAAATTGTTTGAAAAAGCAAACTGTTAATCCTTCAAATGAATGTGACCAGCCAATGAATGCAAAAATACGAGGGTGTTCATTATTAGCAAACAGATTAGGTATTAAATGACTTTTAATGAAACGTAATGGCAAAATAAAACAAGCACGGACGTGTTTAATAACTGTACCCTGTAGAATGTTTGGTAACTGTAAACTGGGATAGGAGGAGCACATAACATTGAGTGGGGAAATAATGTGCTACCACCTCTTATTATGACTTGTTTGGGGAAAGTGTCCTTCCGCGAACTTTTGTTGGAAATAAATATATTATTTATTTAAGGAATTCAGTAGATAATAGCCAAAAGTGGAATTTGAAGTAAAGCGTTTCAATATTGTTTCGAAACTGCCTCAATTTTATTGATGTTGATTAGTTTTTCATGAATAAAAACAAATAAAACATCTAATTCCAGTGAATTCACTTGCATACGCAATAAAGGAACTATTATAAAATCGCATTGTAAAATTATAAGTGAAATGCTATTCTAAAGATATCATTAAAAAACGGTATTAGTTTTACTCATTTAGAACTGTTTTAAAGCTTCACTGATCACTCATTTTACGACCAAATTTCAAATAACTTTTACAGTTCATGGGCCACCTTCTCAACTATATTTTGAAATAAAAAGTTTCAATTGTCGTTCATTAAAACAAAAGTTATAATAAAATTACTGGTGTTCAAAAATCTTCAGAATAAGTGAGGAACGTGAGAGACGGTTTCTTCTGATTAGCTGTTAGTTACCATAGCAACGTTTTTGTCGTCGACACCTTCATAAATCATAGAGGGAATTTCGCTCGCATGCCATCTTATTTAGGTTATATATAGAGAGAGTTAACAAAAGTGATGCTCTTTGCCATGCTAGGACTAATAATATTTCGCTTACAACGTCCCCCGTTAATTCAGTTTCTCTCTTTTTTTGCCGTGCTACGGCTGATAATCTTTTGCTTACGACGTCGCCCGTTAATTCTGTTTCTCTTTTTTTGTCCCGTATTTCTGTTTATTTACTTAATTCATCTTTTATTTGATTTTTTATTTAGTTAATTTAAGAAGTTGGGAATAATTATATTTATGGATTATTGACAATGCGTATTGAACACGACAAAGAAAATATTATTTCAAAGCAAAGCATGGAAAAATCATGGATTACATAGAAAAATGTGAGCATTAAAAGTAATATAGTTAAATTATACTTAGAAAAGTAAAAGGACTAGTTAAAACTGGAAAAGAAAAATACAAGATATTCTAATAAAAAAATCTAATAAATTTATAACTTAAAATATTGCAGTATTAAGATTTTTTTAAAATTCAATTTAGCATTATATATAAATTCTTAAACGTTGTCTTAAGGAGAATTGCTTCCCATCACCCTGGAAAATCTCATCAGTATGCCCTTTATTTAAGAATTCTAGTGATCGCTCATCCCCCTCTCAGTACAGGCCAAAAGTCTCCTGTGCGTCATGAGTAAGTTGCTGGAATCTGTGTTAAATAAAGAAGTAATCAACCATCTCAACAAAAATAACCTTCTTAGTGACACACAATATGGTTTCCGTTCTGCTAGATCTACAGCAGATGTACTTACAGTTATATCTCATAGGATTAGCGAATCTCTTGACGGAGGTAACCTTTCTAGGGCAATTGCTCTTGACATATCTAAGGCCTTTGATAGGGTATGGCATGAAGGTTTACTTCACAAGATATCTAGGTATGGTATAGCTGGAAATGTCTTCTCAATTATTAAATAATTTCTTTCTGACAGGGTCATAAGAGTAGTGGTTGATGGGCAAAAATCAGAAGCTCACAGTATAAATGTTGGAGTTCCTCAGGGGTCCATCCTGGGCCCAACTCTTTTCCTGATCTACATTAATGATCTTCCAAATCACATCCTTACATCATTTGTAGACATTTATGCTGATGACACTACCATCTATGGTAGCACATCTAAGACAGTAAACGACCAAGTTCTCTCCGATTCCCTCTCCTCTGATCTTGATCACGTTGTACAATGGGGAAAGGAGTGGCTCGTTACTTTTAATGCATCTAAAACCAAGCTTCTCTCTTTACATCATCAACGTTCCGATCCCCATCTAGCATCAGTTGAAATGAATGGTTCTCGTCTTGAGGAGACCTCAAGTTTTGACCGGCTTCTGGGCTTGACCTTTACTCCTGATCTTAAATGCAACACGTACATCAAATCTGTTGCCAAGGTCGCTGT
Source organism: Euprymna scolopes (assembly GCF_053919585.1). Classification (NCBI taxonomy): domain Eukaryota; kingdom Metazoa; phylum Mollusca; class Cephalopoda; order Sepiida; family Sepiolidae; genus Euprymna; species Euprymna scolopes. The sequence goes on from NC_136490.1 coordinate 64,100,554, forward strand.
AAAAATAGTCGGATCCTTCTATCGACCCAGTAGATATCTCACTGCTGATGCAATTCTCTATCTGTATAAGAGCCAGGTACGTGCAAGGATGGAATACTGTTGCCACATCTGGGCAGGAGCTGCTAGAAAAGACTTGTCCTGCCTTGATACAGTTCAAAATAGACTTCGTAGCCTCATAGGAGATATCCTTTTGTATTCCCTGCAACCTCTATCTCACAGAAGAGATGTTGCCAGTTTGTCTCTGCTGCATCGTTATTTTCATGGATAGTGTTCGACTGAGCTTCAGTATATGGTCCCCCCTCGCCAAACTTTCACAAGAAACACTCGTCTAGCTGTAAACACTATCAATAATTCCCCCACTCTTTATCTGTGCCTAAACCTAAACGTAGATTCCATGAGCAAAGTTTCTTTCTTAGAACTGCACGCCTGTGAAATTGTCTTCCAGTTTCCTGATTTCCAGCTGACTACAATATGGTTGTCTTCAAGTCTAACATAAACAAGTTCTTGATGAGCCGTTCCACTTGTTAACAAATTTACTGAATTTCCATTACTAACGATTACTATATTGTCCAATTTCTACTATACACTCTTTAACCCTTATCTTCGAGTGGCCTCTTGGCCTTGATAAGTGGTGATGCCTATGTAAAAAAAATCTCTGAGGTAGGATGGCGTGCCTCTGGTTGATCTGGATCGTATAGATGCAATGTTGGAAACTGGTAACACGTCGCTGAAATCTATATCGGGATGAATCGGTAGGTGTATCAGAATTTTTGTAGGAATTTTTGACAGCCCTAACACGAAACTGCGAAAAAGAAAAAAAAAAATCTCGTAATTTCTCTGTTAAAAGTTGGTTGTTTATTTTCTTTATGGATTATACTTCCAAAATAAACTATTAAAGTTGTTTTAAAAGTAATAGAAATATATTTTTTTAAAACAGTAATGAATTTTCCGAACTCAATATTTTTCAATTTTTAAACTTTAAAAATCTATCAAAATTTTTCTATTGATTCTATTTTTACGATATTTTCAGGGTCAATGTGAAATTTTATGTTCTTTCCAATAAACTGAATATAATATTTTAGACAAACGTTTTTCTTTAAATTCACGCCCCTCCATTTTCAAGTGTCTATTAAAAAGTAAATAATTAATTTACTCACCGAAAAGTAAATAATTAATTTACTCACCGAAAAGTAAATAATTAATTTACTCACAAATTGAAGAGAAAAGGTCAATAAATAATATATTCAAATTTAAAACAACAAAAACGTAGTGTTTTTTTTTAGACTTTTACCTGTAAAGTTTGAAGTTTAAAACCTTTTTTTTTAAACCACGTTATTTCTTTTTTCTTTTTTTTTTTAATGGAACCTTGGTCCTTGCTCCTTTAATTGAAAAAAAATTAGGGCTTGAATTACATTTTTCGAGGAGTTATAAGCTTGGAAAGACAGGGGGTCGAATAATTCACGCCTCCCATTTTGAAATGTCTATTAAAAAGTTAATAATTAATTTATGTACCAAAGTCTTATATATCACAAATTGAAGAGAAAAGGTCAATAAATAATATATTCAAATTTAAAACAAACAAAAAAAGTACTGTTTTTTAGAAATTTACCTGTAAAGTCCGAAGTTTAAAACCTTTAAAAAAAACACGTTGTTTTTTCTTTTGTTCTTTTTTTTAATGAAACCTTGGTCCTTGCTCCTTTAATTGAAAAAGAAATTAGGGCTTGAATGAAATTTTTCGAGGAGTTATAAGCTTGGAAAGATGGGGTGGAATTATTCACTATTTTTACGAAATTTCTGACACACCTAATGAATCGGTGGCTACGATTAAATATTTAATTTAAAACATTCCCAGTCAAGTTAGGCTGTGGATTATTTCACGAATTCACGGGATGCTTTCAATTTAATTTTCTTTATTAGGTAACCATAATTAAGAGACCTATATGATCACTTGTATGCTTACGATTTCTCGCCAACTCATTATTGAAAAAAAAAAAAACTCTGCCTGTTTTAAAATGCAACCATCAAATCTAACAGTTGATCTGGTTCGATAAATCGCACTTTGTCTCTCCCAGCTGTTTGTTTAGTATATTACAATACTTATCCCGGTAACTCCTTCTCATCCTGATTGTTACAGGATGCTTTGGAAGAAAGGCTTTTCCATTAATGAAATAAAGAGTTTTTCAAAAAATATTCCCGCTAGGCACGTGCATGGGCGCATGATCATTTGACCTATTTTGTGACATGCGTCGGGTTAGGATTAGGTAAGGGTTAAATTAGAGTTAGTGTTAAACTTAGGATTATAGTTAGGCTGTACAAAATATAGAATACACGCCACTGTAGAATTCATCGCGGAATGGTGGGTAGCTACCCGTGTGAGTTTGTGTGGAGACAGAAAAAGAAACTATAGTTTATGCAAATGATCAATGACAGTAATGGATTCCATCTACTTTAGTAAGAATTAAAACTTTGATTTGGCTACAGCCTCAACGTTGTGATACTCATTGACAAATTATACAAAAATGAGAAACTGCAAGTATTATCACTACTGATAAAAACGATATTAACCAACAAATAACCTCCTTCCAAGGGCCCATTTCCACTGAATATAGCACATATTGACCCAGACATTCGATTTCCTGCTGAACGGTGTAGCGTCTATTGAAGACCCCGCTATATTACGTTCAAGCCAATCAAACTGCAGCGATTTTACGTTGCTGCTTACATCAAATAGTTGAAGACGTTATACCAGCAGCTGACATGTATTTTCTGATTTATAATTAAAAAAAAAAACGTATGATCACAATTAGTGACGGTATTAAGACATTAGAATGGTTGGCCAGATATGACCTTATTTCTAATAGCATAATTTGCCAAAAATGTCCCCGGCCATTAGGAATGGTTTCACCACGAAGTGATGTCTTGAAATGTAGGGATCGATGTTGTTTTCCTGTATATAAACATTTAAATGAAAATAATTCGTATTTTTGGACAAATACATATATTTCTTTTTACCATTACGTTTATTTTATCTAATTTATATATAAAAATAAATTATATTTTGAACATTGTTGAGCAAATATTTATTCATTTTCTTTTCCAATGCGTCTTTTATTCAATTTATTTAATTTACTATATTTATAAAAAAATAATTTTTTTTTAGTTTTATAAACCCATCATTGATCATTTTTGTAAATAAGCGTATTTCAATTAAAATAATCAGTTTCCAGAATCTTATGTGTTTACCTAATTTTTCATAAGTTTAAAATAAAAAGAAAGTCAACGCGGTCTTCAGTGGAGGTTAAATCATTTAGTTGTTTGTTTGGATAAATATGCGCTTGTACTTTGCTATCAGATTAGGATGTCAGCCTGATAAGTACGTGCAAATGAATGAATCCTAAAAATATATAAACATTTTCATCCCTCTCTTCAATTAAAAAATCACCAGAATTCAGGAAATCAACATATTTTAATGAAAATTTCAGTGTATATTAATGAATGATCACAGAAACTAATTAAATCCATTTTTAAATATTAAAGAAAATGTATTATTTTGTGTAAGGCATAATTCTAATGTTAAATTTTTAAGTACTAAAACAAAACAAAAATCGAATGAATTTATTTTAGGGTTTTTATAAAAATAAAGCATCATAGCTAGTAACAATTAAAACTAATTTTTTTAAATATTTCTTATATATCGCGAAAAATGGTTATAAAGTATGTGTTAATGGCATCAATATAACTCTAAGAAAAACTAATTTCTCGAACTAACGAAATTATCATGGAATTAAACATAGTTTATTCAATATTTTCACAAAAAATATAATTGCAAAAGATATCTCAATTGTTCCCTATACAATTCTTAGCCTTTAAATACGTAGGTTTAAACTATTATTTAATTTTTATATATGTGCCCCATAATTTTGACCATGGCTATATTCTGATATTCCTTTTATGCACATGAACATGTAAATATCAATATAAGACATTTTCATAACGTTCAAAAAAAAATTGAAACAGTTGAGGTTCTCGGCCACTAAAGCATAATTTAAAAAAAATGGGATAATCTATAATATTAATTTCACCTGCCTGTTTAAATGTATGTATGTATGTATGTATGTATGTATGTATGTATGTATGTATGGATGGATGGATGGATGTCTGCCTAAAACTTTCGACATCGGCGACGGATTTTAACGAGATTGGTATCATTTTGAAGCTCGACTCGACCCTTCAGACGAAAAATAACGAAAAATTGGCTAAAAAACATTACTTCCTTCACCCTCAATTCATCACTTTTCTACAGGGAGGAGTCGCTTTTTTCGCCAATATTTTCGAAAGTCATCCCCTCTTTTCGATTGACTAGCCTTGATTTAAACCTTCGCCGCTTCCGGTTTGACGATGGGCGCAACAGCAAAGATGTCACAATTTTTTTCACGTTTTTTTCCTCCTTTGCAGTACAGGTTCGAGCCTGCTTGACTACTAAAATTTTTATTTTATTTTATTTTATTTTATTTTATTTTTTGCTCAACACACACCTCCAAACACCCGGGCAACTCCGGGCAACTCTGGGCACCCAGGCTATTTATTACTAAGGATTAATTTAAAGAAGTGTAGGCATAGAGAACGGCGTAACTTTCACGAGTTAATAATAATTTTCTTTAAAATCTGAATTGTATTTTCTTAATAAAAATTTGTTTTAGCTCATTTTCAATTACATAATAAGATTTAAGAATAAATCGATGAATGTAATTACGAAAGCTTTTAATTATCACATAAAAACAAAGTAAAAAAATTGACATAGTATGCAGTTCTTACCAAAAATAAAAAGATTTGAACATCATTTTATGAAACGATTATTTCAAATTTCAAGAAAAAACATTACTAAACAGACGGCATCCATAGCGTGAGAGTGTAATTCTTTAAATTATGTCTTCCTTTCAGAACGTTGATACAAGATGGAAAAAGGCAAATTCGCACAATTTTCTTATTTCAATTCAATCACGGCCGAAAAGCTGCTGAAACAGCTCGCGATATCAACGAAGCGTTTGTCACAGGAACCACTACTGAACGCACAGCACAATGGTGGTTTAATCAATTTTGTGGAGGGGCCGAAAGTTTTGAATATAATGAGCGTAGTGGTCGGTCATCAGATGTTCACAACGATTAATTGAGAGCCTTAGTCGAAGCATATCCGCGCGCACCTGTTCGAGAACTCGCTTCTGAATTAGAGGTAAAGTGTACGACGATTTTCAGTCAATTGAGAGAGATTGGAAAACAAAAAAAACTTGATAAATGGGTGCCTCAAGAATTGAATCACAACCAAAAGAAACGCCGTTATGAATGTCATCTTATGAAACAAGAACGACCCGTTTCTCGACTGGGTTGTAACTTGAGATGAAAAGTGGACTCTTTACAACAATCGGCGATGCTCAGCTCAGTGGTTAGTCGCCAAAGAATCCCCACGAAGCCAGAGTTGCAACAAAAGAAGGTCATGCTGTCTGTTTAGTGGCCTGCGACCGATCACATCCATTACAATTTTTTAATGCAGGCGAAACCATTACGGTGGAGAAGTACTGTCAAGAAATAAATGAAATTAATCAGAAACCTCGATAACAACACTTAGCATTAGGCCCAATTCTCGTCCACATTAATGCCCGACCGCACGTTGCTAAACTGATCTGGCAGATGTTGAACAAATTGGGCTACGAAACTCTGCCTCATCCGCCATACTCTCCAGACCTCTCACATATCCACTAGCATTTTTTCTCGACAACATTCTGCGTGAAAAATACTTAAAAAACCTAAGCGATAGAAAAAAAACGGCTTCAGCGACTTTATCGCCACCAGAATGCAAGATTTTTACGTTACTGGCATAAATACTCTTGTTTTGCGTTGGCAAAAGTGTGTTGATTCTGATAGTGCTTCGATCGATTAATTTTTGTCTAAGCCGAGATATGTTCATCTGAATTTAAAAGTTTAAAAACACAAGAACACTTTTGTCAACCTGATAAATATGTATTTCTTTTTTTATTACAACAAAATCAAATTAATGAAACGAAATTATTACAATAAACGTGTACTGATTATTTGTAAAGTCGGTGGGCATTTCGTATTTGTATTTGCAGATTTTTGTAACGTAATTCAATTTGGGGGATAATTATGCTACTTTTAGATAAAATGATGTACATTTTTTTTAAGTCAGCATCTTAAGACTTTAATTTACTAATTAGAAGGATTCGTAGAAATCCCACGAAATGAGAAAAATATTTTTAATCAACAAATATGTTTTAACAAAACTAATATATTTCTAGATAGCGGAAAAAAATTACTTTTTTGAACAGGAAAAAACAATAACGCCGCAAATACGAGTTTATTAACATTCCCATGAAAATAGTGTCAATTGCATTTTAAATTTATAATTAACACAAATATCACATTCCCTGACTCCAGCAACCTTATTTGCTCCTGAATCCCGCAAGGTTAAGAAACCTTTATTGAAGATTTTATACTTATTCAGAACATTGTGGAATTCTTCACTTATTCTTTCACCTGTGTGTGTATACTACAGAATAGAACCACCCTAAGCACAGATCTACACTGTTCAAAGTCACTGGAAAGTCAAATTCAGAAAGGGAGCATTAATTATAGTAGCTGTTCAAATGTCTTTAGTCAAATAATGCTGCTAATTTCATCAAGAACCGATTGGATTTTTCACTGAAGTGCTTCTTTGGTGTAATATTGTAACTTGGACAGCGTTTTGCAATAAGCCTATTAAATCCAATATCAGATGTTGCAGAATATGGTTGAATATCAACAGCAATCATTTTTCCTATCAAATAATGGCTCTCTTGTGACCTGTAGCTATAAATATCCCAAATTTTCTTCTTGGACAATATTGATTTTATAGCAGTTTGCTGTTTCGCTGGAGGCACGTAATTGCATCCATTTGTTCCTGGAATGTTTGTCTGTGAACATTCATTGTGTTTTTTTTTCTTATTTACAACTTTTGCATCTTCTGGACGAACTTTCCTAAGATGGTTTAACATATTAGTTGTTGTAAAAGTTTTTGCTGATTTGACACTCCTTGGTGTAATGGCTTGACATAACTTGCAGACAGCTGTAGTCTTATTCTTCGGATTGACATCAAAATATTTCCATCAGAAACTGGTTGCCATATTAGTTGATGGTTGTTGTTGTTAATATTTAATTAATTGTTTGCGTATTCAAATTACTTATGTCTGATATCTAATTAGTAATTTATCTCAATAAAAAGTGCATTATCTAAACCAGAAAAATAAAACTATATATGTAATGGTGGAAAGAGTCAAAAAATGAAGAACAAGAGTATGATCGACGGAGAATACTTTGCCCGTGGTCGCAACACCGTACAATTCCTCAGTGTGAAAACTGAAAGACGGGGTAATACTTTTCTTTGATAGTGATTTAAAATACAAAATAATAATGTTAATTCGATAAGAAGTGAAAGGAGAGAAATTTTCCATATGCTTAGCCGCCATATTCTCTTCAAATGCAACCCAATCGCAAAAGGCAGCGTGTCTTCTTTTTATTTGAAAATACGATGTAGATAGTGAATTTTCACTAGGCAAAAAAAAAAAAAAAATAGAGTTAACTTGTCTTCATTTACAATATAATTAAATTAATCGTAGTACCATTTATGGCAATAAAATTTGATGATGAATCGGCATTAGAAAACAAGTTAATCGGTAATCGACCCATTTGCTTATCGGTGCATCACTAGCCGTGACAAACATTTTTCACTGTATTTTATAACGCATAAATGTACATTTTATTTCATTTTAGGGATTAACTTAAGGTTTTTATCTCTCAAACACAATCAACATTTAAACTTAAACTAAAAACATAATTATGAGAAGCCTCTTCTAAGAAGCATAGTATGTATGCATGTATGTATGTATGTATGTATATACTGTACGCATATTTTGCATGCACCTACAGATTATGGTGACGTCATATCCGGTGTCATTCCAAAACCGTTACGTCAACTAATAACAATTTAATTGCCATGCTGAAAATACACTTCCTTCTGGATTCTAATGTTTCTAATACCAAATCTCAGAAGATTAAAGCTTTATTGATTCTAGTATCCAAAGGTGACCAATTGGCGCCTAATTATTTTTTTTCAAACGCTATCATTAATGCAGCGCATTCTGCACGCCAACATCTTCTTATCGACAATATTGACTCAGAGGGCAACTTGCCACTCATATTGACAGTCAAGGGTTTTGAGAAAAGACTGGATACGGAAAATTAATTAGCTAAATTACCACAGCGCGTGTGACTCAATCGATATCTAATAACTTCCGCGCATCGGGGATGAATGCTGCTACCGTGCATCGCCCCTCAAGTAGGGAATGGATCATGTGACAAATGTGTTCTATCAGGGACGCAGTCACCGTGAAAAAAAATATTGGTCCCCAAAGGAAAAGGAAAATAAATAAATAAATAAGTAGAAATGTAAAATATTGGATTAGCTTGTGCCAGTCTGAACGTTGGGTGTTTTTGAGGAAGTCAACAATTTGAGTCGTTGAGGAGCGGACAGCCAACGTTTGAATGAGTAAGATCTCAGGAGAGAACATCCCGTATAACGGTCGAAGTGAATCGTACCCTATTAATAAAATAAGCAATCAATCTAAGCAAGAGAGAATACGAGATCAAAAGGATCTAAAAGACTTAAACGCCCAGAGTCTACATCGCTTATGTTGCGTAATAGAACTTTACTTCGTACGGGTACGTTATATTTCTAATAAATATATACGAATCTTTTGTAAAAATGCCTTGGCCCACCCCTGTAAACTACCTTAAAAATACAAGTTGTAGTAAAAAAAGAAAGGTCTTATTACTTACTGAAGATGTCATCAAATATTTACATAAAAAATCATTTGACTTATAGTTCTGCCTTCAGATAAACTAACAGATATAGTTGTCTACAATTCCACTACGCGTTCCACAATGGCGTTACTTCTGCATTTTGCACAAACAAAACCTAACCTATAACATGTACCTATAGAACCTATATCATATACATATAAAACCTATTACACACACATATATATATATATATATATATATATATATATAAACCTATGACATATACATATAAAACCTATTACATATACCTAAAAAACCTATAACATATACATATAAAGATTATAATATATACATATAAAACCTAAAACATATACATATAAAGATTATAATATATACATATAAAACCTATAACATATACATATAAAACCTATAACATATACCTATAAAACCTATAACATTAAATATAAAATAGAGAAGTAGTCAACCACCTCAGCAGAAATAACCTTCTTAGTGACATGCAATATGGTTTCCGTTCTGCCAGATCTACAGCAGATGTGCTGACGGTTATATCTCATAGGATTAGTGAATCTCTCGACAAAGGCTTCCTTTCTAGGGCAATTGCTCTTGACATATCAAAGGCCTTCGACAAGGTATGGCATAAGGGCCTACTTCACAAGATATCCAGCTATGGTATAGCTGGAAATCTTTTCTCAATCATTAAATCATTTCTCTCTGAAAGGCTAATAAGAGAAGTAGTTGATGGGCAGAAATCAGAGGCCAACAGTATTAATGCTGGAGTCCCTCAGGGGTCCATCCTGGGCCCAACACTCTTCGTAATCTACATCAATGAGGTCCCAAAATACATACTTAAATCATTCGTTGACATATATGCTGATGACACGACCATCTATGGCAACACATGTAACTATCCTCTGATCTTGAGCGTGTGGTACAGTGGGGGAAGAGGTGGCTCGTTACTTTTAATACATCTAAAACCAAGCTGCTATCTTTACATCATCAACGCTCTGATTCCCATCTGGCATCAATTGAAATGGATGGCTCTTGTCTTGGGGAGGCTCGATGTTTTGATAAGCTTCTGGGCTTGACCTTTACTCCTGACCTGAAATTGAACACATACATCAGGTCAGTTGCCAAAGTCGCTGGAAAAATGGTAGGATCCTTCTATCGCTCCAGAAGATATCTCACTGCTGATGCAATTCTCTATCTATATAAAAGCCAAGTACGCCCAAAGATGGAGTACTGCTGCCACATCTGGGCAGGAGCTGCTAAAAACAGCCTATCCTGCCTTGACAGAGTACAAAATAAGATTCGTGGCTTAGTGGGGGATGCACTTTTCTGTTCCCTGCAACCTTTATCCCACAGAAAGACGTGCGAGCCTGTCTTTGTTTTATCGTTGCTTCCATAGAAAGTGCTCGTCTGAGCTCCAATCTCTGGCCCCCTCGCCAATCTTTCATGATAAACACTCGTCTAGCTAAAACCACTGTCAAAAATTTTCCCCACTCATTATCTGTGCCAAAACCAAAACGTAGATTCCATGAACAAAGCTTCTTTCTTAGAAGTGTACGCCTGTGAAACTCTCTTCCGTTTGCCTCTTTCCACCTTACTAAAACTTGGATGTCTTCAAGTCCAACATAAACAAATTCATGATGAACCGCCCCCTTAAGTAAGACACTTTATCAAATCTTCAATACTAACGATTACTACAATATTATCCCAGAAATTACTGTACATGAAATAACCTTTATCCCCGCGTGGCTTCCGGGCCTTGATAAGTGGTGACTACCTTGTAAAAAAAATAACATATTCATATAAAACCTATAACATATACATACAAAACCTATAACATATACATATAAAACCTATAGCATATACCTGTAAAAACTATAACGTACATATAAAATCTATGGCGTATACATATAAAACCTATAACATATACATATAAAACCTATAGCATATACCTGTAAAAACTATAACATGTACATATAAAACCTATGGCGTATACATATAAAACCTATAACATATACATATAAAGCCTATGGCATATACATATAAAACCTATAACATATACCTGTAAAACCTATAAGGATAGACCAACACTAACCCGATACATGTCTAGAATATCCACAAAAGAAAGTCAAAGACGTGTGCGCGCACTGCGCATAGGTTGTTGAGATATTTTTTGATAAAACTTAAGTATCGCCCACACTGAGGAAACGAATAAAATACAAAGTAAAATTCAGTTCTAAGCGATATTTTCTTGAGGTCAAATGTTCAATTCTCAGTGTTGACTATACTAAGAATACAGTCGCGAATTGCTCAAGACTTATACCCGGTCATGGCTGGCGGAATGAGATTATGTTACTTCTTTGGATTAAATAAAAGGTTCCATTCGAAATTATGTATAGATTCCCAAGTTCGACAGAAACATTTCCGAGTTCGACAAAACGTACATGAAGAGGTTAGAGGTGAAAATAACACTCAAAATGAGAACAGTAGTCCAAATAACCAAATAATATAAAATATTGATCCTCATCTAAAAAGATCAGAAAGAGATACGTCAGTATTTATAACTGCTACTGATCATCCATTGTAGAAAACCAGACCTATTACCCAACCAGTCGTATGGTTACTATAAACGTGTAACGCAAAGAATGCTACGTGTCACCGATCTACATGATCGGCGGTGTTGTTTCAGAGTTTTCCTTCTTTCAAAATAGTTGCTTTACAGATGTAAGAGAATCTAACCTATTCTGCTATAGCTGGAATATGTAAAGTTTTGTCAACGATATTACTGAATGAGTTTACAGATTTGACGGAATAATATAAGAGATGAGAGGGTTAGAAGAAATATTGACGATAGAGTTTCACACACTAATAGTTAGTTTGTAGAACAGATCTTTCATAGAAAGGCTCTCGGAAGCTTTAATATCTTGGACGATAAGGCAAGCTAAGATCCTTTTATTCGGTTATGGAGTGATAATCATCTCACTGATGCCACACGCCGTCGAAAGCCTCCATCGTGCTATTAGTCTTGAAAAAAAAACTGGACACGCATGGACAATCCAAGACTCACGAAAAAAGGACCGACAGATTATGTCACGTGCAGTATGTGAGGTAACTATAACACTGCTTGGCCGATTAATAACCAATTAAAAGTCTTTTTTTGTCGCTTTGGCTTATTATCTACTTATCATGAATCTACTTTGGTATAATATCTACATTTTGTTATGCGAATGTAAACTTCATATTGCAAGCTACACGATACCAAAACAAGGAAAACACCTTTTCTAATTTGTTTAGAAAAAAATGTGTGCTTACGAACATGGAAACCTAACTTCTAAACGAACTTATTTATTATTATTATTATTATTATTATTATTATTATTGTGGTTGCTATTGCTGAGTATCATTCACGGTGATGATTTTGTTGGCATTCGTTTCGCCGATATTTTTCTCGTAAGAATTATTTCTAGAAAGATGCTAAGTACTTATGGGAGAGACCACGTGGAGGTTGCTAACGTTTCCAAGTGAAAGTGTTTCTGTGGAATGAACTGAGTTCGAACTTGATACATCCAGGTTGTCAGCCCACGTCGTTAACCACTGAGCTACCGTCACTTTCGCATTGTTGATTGCTGTTGAGCATCATTCATTCATTCATTTCGAATGAATCAAATGATTATTATTGACATATATCTTTCGAACTAGAATTCTTTCTAGAAAGACGTTGGGTACTTACAAGAGCGACCACGTGAAGGTTATTAACATCCCTAAGTGACACTGTTTCTGGGGAAATGAATGGGATCGAACTTGGCATACTCAGTTTGTCAGTCCGTGTCATTAAACACTTTGTCACAGACACTTTCACGGATTTGTGGATTTCTTTTGAGGGCGAATTCTTCTGCTACAGCACTGAACGAGACTACATAATTGACACTAAGGCGGGTTGAAATCAAGCACTGAATCCGGGCGAAGACAATGAATAGATAATCACGGCCTGTGCAGTAAACACACACAGACATAAGTTTACAAGAGCAAATTGATTTAATTTATTCATGAGATTACAAATGTCAGTAGTTGAGATTCGAAATTTATAACTTTCTTTTATGCAACTATGAATAAACTTTGTATTGACAGAGTATCCTTTGACAGATAAAAAGCAATTTCATATGTTGCAATTCCTATGAAACTTTTATAAACCGACAAATAGACTATAAGAAAAGGAAACGTAGTTAGTCACAAGGAGAGAACTGGAATACCTACTAGACACTATCCTCGAGTATCTTAGATCTCTCTGTACAGGGATTTGTCAAGTCAAGCTGGCATGAGGATATTTTCCCTACAAGTAAACCCTGACTAAATATTAAAAAAATCACATAGTATTCGCAGCCCAAATAAGATCTCTTTCGTATGGATACCCCACGAGGAGTGATGCACATTCTCCAAGTCATATTAGCTCAAATAACAACACGAAGCTGGATACTCCATCAGAGTAGATGAATTCTCGAATTCTTGTTCTGGAATCCAGTTTATCAAGAGACCATATGAAAAGTATGCTCTAACATATTTAAATGGTCGATTGGGGAAAGGAAAATTACGTTCTCAATACTAACGTTCTGTACTAATTCAGTGTTTGGGATGTAAAGGAGAACGGAATATTCGGATATCCATGTATGTAATATAGAGGCCAAGTGTTAGCTCCCAGGAAGAGGCCCGTTGTTTTCTGAGAATTTTGACCGAAGTAAAATTGTGACTCCACATGGTCCCACCGACAAATTGCTGAACCCAGACATCATGTGCTATGGATTTCTTCTTTATCTTCATCGTTCATCGTTATAGTTTTGGCCATGTCGTTGTTGTCTTTTTCACACGGTGACCGTCGATGGGGAGCGAACGGATTCACAAGTAAAAAATAAGACAAGAGACAACACAAGAAAAACAGATTCTGATACTTCACATGTATTACGGTTGGACTCTTGGGTGTGTGTCTACATGCTAAGCTTCACATCTACGTCCTGTTAAGGCTGGGTTTTGCCTGTTGCCATCAGTTTATTTCTCCATCTCCCAAAGCTTTTCCCACCTGGCCCAAGCCACGATCTGTCTCCAACTGTAATCAAAGTTTAACTGCCCACCACGGAGTTCAAACCTAAACTAATTAAGCGTTCAAATGATCCCCGGTCCGTCAAGAGTCGTTATTATTGTTTCCTCACAGTAACGCTTCCCCCAAAATACCTACAGGCGCATTGTTCGATACTTAGTACATTCTTCTATACTCGGTCACTTTCTAAATTTAAACTTCAACTCTGACTTCTTTGTACGACTGACCATACATTGTTTAAAAATATGTAATTTCATTTGTCACCCACCCTTTGTCATTTCCTATCCCCCAGCACTCAACGACCTCAGTCGAACATAGTATCATAAAATGAAACCAGGGAGAATGCCAACTAGTCATGTTCAGCTGCAAAAACATAATGCAAGTGAGATAGCTTTTATACTTTTTCAAAGGCATTATATTAGCCAGATTTTTGCTCATCCAGTTTCTAGCTTTGTAGGCATCAAATTTACAAATATATTCTTAGTTCATTTAATAAATGCAATGAGTTGTCGGATCCACAAATACCAGATAGATATTCGTATGTTGAAAACTGTGAAATCTGAGCACATGTGATTGAAGTTTTTATTTCGCAGTGCTTTGCATTTAAAACCCATCTTTCTAATCACAGGATATAAAAATGATATAAATATGTTTTATTTTGTTGAATTCTCTCCCATTGCGACACTTTAGTTGTGCGATCTCGTATGAATGAACTGCTTGTATTTTGGTGCAAATGTGCAAAAGGAGAAGACTGATCCCAGGCATCTTTTCCAGCACAACACCCGTCAGCGAGTATGGTGTTAGCTTTCCGCGTCTGGACTTGGATAGCTTTAACAAAGCTCCTTTTGACATGTGACAGTCACGTGTGTTTTTTTTTTTTGTTTTTTTTTTTTTTTACTAAATTTCCGGTGCAATTGTGTTATTCGACTTATAATGCATCATTCTTTACACATCCACTGTTGACATTTTATGACCGGTAATAAAATTTCAACTTTAAAATTTGCCAGTATAACTTTTTTCTTTCTTTTTTCTAAGCAATAAAAGCAGCTCAAGAAATGTGTTTCAAACACAGCGACAACAATAATATTTTCTTTTAATGTCTATCTATTGCGTCAAGACCAAAACAGGCATCATGACTGTTTACGTCCTTGTTCGTAGTTCTTCTTCTTCTTCTTCTTCTTCTTCTTCTTCTTCTTCTTCTTCTTATTATTATTATTATTATTATTATTATCTTCTTTGCTTTCTTCTTTTTCTTCTTTTTATCTTTCAATTCTTCTTATTCTTCATCTCTAACTTTTAATTTTCTTCTTTGTTTGCTTTTTACCCTGTACCACTTCTTCTTCTTCTTCTTCTTCTTCTTCTTCTTCTTCTTCTTCTTCTTCTTCTTCTTCTTCTTTGATTTATTGTATTTAATAAAGATTGCGAAAACAAAACAGCATCTATAAATCGAGCACAAATAATGCAAACATAATTGTCCTTAACAACAATAATAAACAAACCTTATAAAAATGTAAACACTTTTTCTTGTAAAGAGAAGCAACACAAAGAAACTTGCCGTGGCTTGTTCTCCATAATTTAATAACTAATTTTTTTTAAATATCTTAGCTGTTTTGTTTCTTGCTATAATCGTGTTCATTATGCAATTTGATTTTTCATCATTGCATGCGTATTACTAAATAATTCATTTACTCTCTTTTCTTACATAATGATTCTTACAGTTGCTTTTATGATGTATAATCGTTCTATTTTCTTTTTTACTAGATTGTTCGCTGTTTCGCAACAACCACAAATGTTTCTATGCATCGATCCTCGTAAAGGTATCCAATAAGATAAATGTTGTATTTCCGTCCTACTCGTTTCATCCGCCATTGTAAATGGACTGTTTCTGTTCATGGATAATACACAACTAGTGAAGGATTTATATACCTTGATTTCCTTCAGTTTTATGAACCCCGAACACAGAATAAGATGGCCTGTTTCGGACGGCCATCTTGGATGAGTTTGACTCAGATCTAGTCGTCGTCTCGCACCTAAACTCTAAAAAGAAAACGTCTTTTCTTTCAGGGTTCATTGCGTCACAGTCAACCGTTACGTGCTTTACGGTATACTTACACTTATAATGAAACAATTTGGCTGTTGTTTAAATTTAATCAAATTTAAAAACTAAGAAAAAGAAATACATGTAGCCTATGTTACCTGTTCTGCTACAGATAATACTTGCTCGAAATCGAGTGAACATTAGTTTGGTTTAGTTGTCTTGTTTTACGGCATATCAATCCCTTTTCAGGTTATTTAATGTCAAATACAGTAATTTCGATAAAAGTTTTACGCTTCAAATTCATTATATATTCAAATATTTATTCATAGTGTTTGATTTAGTTCTTTTCTTTTACGTCATAGCAACACTTTTTCAGGTTATTTAATGCCGGATCCAGTCAGTTTGTGATATATATATATATATATATATATATATATATATATATATATATATATATATATATATATATATATATATATATATGGTGTTTGGTTTATTTGTTTTGTAGAAAAATGGTTGAGTTTGTTTTTTGCTTTGCAGCACACGATTGAGCTTTGCAAAGGGAAATAAAAATAATAACATCAATGTTTGGTGCATTTTAGGTCAGAAAGTTAGTATCTTCAGACAACTTAATCTAACAGCACTCGACCAAGCAGTAACCTAATTGCTATTGACTAGTAATGGTAATTACTGCCATATATACATAAATTGATGCATAATTGTGTTCGTTACAACTCTACTTTCAACCGAGTCGTTGTTTGTTTCGTTCACCACACTCTTTTCTTCTACCTCTTCTCTTACACACGTCCGTTCGCTTTAGTGACTAAAAATCGTCTGTCCTCCCGCTTTCTTTTCTCCGTTATTTATGGAACCAGGGTACGAGATTCTTCGAGATTCCCCGAGATTCCACGAGACTTTTTTCCACATAAAAGCATGCGGGCGCCATCTTGATTCTCAATTTGTGCTCTGCAGGCATAAACGCGCAGCCGCTTTAACGGTAAGCCACTTCTTTCTCCACACTCCCCCCCTGATCTCATGATCACAGAGACGGCAAGAGGGTGGCGGTCGCCGCCGTCGGGTGCTTCTGCGAAGGGGGACAGTGCTGATCTCGTCTTCGCCTGATGGTCGGGGAAGGCTTCATCTCCGTGGAGGCTACTGATATCAGAGTCACTGCTTGATAGGGATGGTGGAAACCAAAGCGATGGCCCACTCGCCTCAGAATCAGTCACTCTCATCGTCCACTGGAGGTGGTACATGTGTCACCGGCCGTAGGTCCCTAACGTGACGGGGTACGCCATCAACCTGGACACACTGCTGACTCACCACATCGGTCACTGTGCCCCGTTTATACTTGTCAGTACATCGGTTTCCTGGCAGTTCCACCCAGACAGCACCCCCTTTGGCATATCGATTCCGTTCTATCTCAGTGGCCACAGTTGTATCGGGATGGATTCCTTTTTCTCGGATACGGTACTGATAGGTTGCGTTTGCAGGCGCCGTTCCTGGAGAGACGCCATCCTTCGGCATGAGATTATACCAGTACACAGCTTCTGCAATGTTGCACTGCTTCCTGGCTGCAATTGTTTTGATGCTGCGATGGCTTCTCTCAGCTATACGGTTGCCAGAAGGCACATAAGCGCATCTAAGCCGCAGCCGCACACCCCATTCTTGTAAGAACTGCCTCATCTGATGGCTGCAAAAGGCTAGGTCGTTGTCCGTCAGCACTTCATCGGGCGCACCTCTTTCACAGAACACGGATAACAGCTGGCGAATAATGTTGCAAGAGTCCTGGTGCCCGAGGAGTCTCCAGACTGCGAAACGTGTAGGCCCACAATCGATGAGGGTAAGGAAGTGGTTGCCACCGTAGTGTGTGATGTCCATGCCCACTCTCTGCCACTTACCACTCACTCCCAACTCCCCTTCCTTCCATCGTGCTGGAGCTGAGTCGGTGGATTGGCAGGCCTCGCAACTTTTCACCACTCTCCGGATATTTTTTTCTACTCCTGGAGCAATCATCTTGACAAAGTACAGTGTCCGCTTGATGCCAAGATGTCCACACTGTCGATGAATGTCCATGATGCGCGCTGCATCCACATTACACACAACTGCTGCACATGTGTTTTTCAGATTATCAGAATCTCTCCGAGCACCAGCCAGAAGCCATTGTTGAGGGACTCTTGTCAGAGCATCTGCTCTGTTGAGCGCAGACCTGATCAACACTACGTCTACGGTAAGGTCGTACTCTGTGACGGTGTCGACCAAGGTGGCAAGCCGTCTTCGAATTAACATCTCACTCGATGCTCGTGTCGTCAGCCGTGCTCTTCCACTATATACATCGGTTATCCACCGATGAGTGCATGCCGAGTCAGTCATGATATGTAGAACCTTGGCTTGCCATTGAAGCGCCAAGTTAACACCCTTCAATGTGCCATCAAGTTCGGCCAGGTTTATGTGTCTCGAATCATTTTCTGGCCGAAGCCAACAGGCATCTTCAATAATGGAATCATTAACTGTAAGGGCAACTCCAAGGGCCAGTGAACTAGCATCCACCCAGACCGTAAACTCATTCCCGCTGACGCACCACTTTCCCTGAACGGGGTCATCACTGGTCACCCTGGACACAGTCTCTGTCAGCATACTCCTTAAGGTGACATCGTGTACTGCATCATCCCATCCCGACGACACGGCTGTTGCACGTCTTTTTATGGCCGCCACGGCCACCCTGAGCCAACCGCACACAGGGAAATGGCCTACCATCTTTCCACAAAGCGAAAACACTGTTTGTCGAGTGATGTTTGATGGAACCTTGGGGACGTGACTTCCTCTTCTCCAGCAAAGTCCCTTCTTGCTATTGCGCACGTGTAGGCCGAGAACTTTTGCTCCATCGCACAGACGCTCTGGTTTCTTACATGTCAGTCCAAAGCTCTCAAAGTACATTCTAACTGATTGTGCTGACATGAAGCTCTCATTGACGAATATATAATCGATGTATGAGGATGTTGCCTCTTGCACTGCCTCATCTTGCTGCCGGATAGCATGCATGATTGCTGTGATAATGCCTGGTGCCACATTTAGACCGAACCCTAGCCTGGTTAGACAATATCGGGTTCCTCCAATTTCCACAGTCTGAAATGGCCACAATTTCTTCTCAATGCGTATTTGCAGATAGGTCCTGCGTAGGTCCAAAGTTGCCACGTTCGATCCCTGCTGTCACCACTCCCTTAATTTGAGTGCACACACATCAGCCCTTGCCGTATATGGGTCGACATGCTCATTAAGCTCACGATAGTCTAGGACGGGGCGGACCTTTTGTTTGGTCTCTTGTACAACGGCCATCAAGAGAATCAGCCCTCGCGGGGGGGGGGGGCAAGCTCATCCTCTGGGTATGGAAGAAGCCAGCCATTGTCGATCCACGTTTGCAGTTCTTCTTCATACTGTTCCCTTAGCCACATGGGTGGGGGATATTCTGATAACCGGTTCCGCAAGGATATTGGTGGCTGATCGTTTGACCACTTCCAAGACGCCGTCCATGCATTGGTGTTTCTATCATACTCTGCATGAAAGTCAGGCTCGTCGAGAGTTATGGCAGCACAAACATATTCCTCACATCGGGAGAACTGTATCTTGCCGGTTATGTCCACAGTAATTCCACCCAGTTGTGTAACAAAGTCCATACCCAGGAGTAGGTCGTACCCGAGAAGCTCTCCCTCCACAACCAGGGCTCGCAAGGCTACTGCACGCCCGTCGTTGATGCTTGCGCGGATAATGCTCACCCCACAAGAGGCTAGTGAACCTCCGCTTACAGTTAGTACAGGAATTCTCTCTGCTTTCCAAGTGGCACAGCATATCTTGCTTACGAGAGTCTGGGTGCACCCAGTGTCCACAAGCGCGAGGCGCTCGCTTCCATTAATGTGTATGCTTACAGTGGGTAGCGCCCTGCTCAATGACGATCTGGGGAGAAGACTGGCGCTGTAGCTTCTTCCCCTTGCCCGTTTCCCGGACAGGTGCGGGCCAGGTGTCCGCGTTTTTTGCACTTGTAGCACTGCGGCACGTCAAGTTTCCGAGTTGGTTGACGTAACGAAAGACAATCACGGGCCAAATGGTTGGGTCCTCCACACTTATAGCAGGTTGTAGCTGCGCTTATGTCCTGCAATCCAACCTGTGATGGTTGTACAGCTGCCGCTTGGTTTATAGTGTTAGGGCTTTTCTTTAGTATTGCTCGTACCCGCGCCAATACTTCCGATATGTCCATCTCGTCCACTTGGGATGAGGCACGGAGCAGATCTTCCACACTATGAGGTAATCCTGCAACAAAGGCGCAGACCAAGCCTTTGTCTGACATCCCTCCAAAAAGGACCGATAGCTTTTTTAGTTCAGCCAGATACACATCCACCGTTTTCCCAGGATGTAATTTTCGGGCCATGAATTCCTTCCATGCAGTAACTGGATCTAACGCAAATGCTGTAAAAAGGGCGCGCTTGATGCAGGCAAAATCTGTTTTCTTCTAATCAGCCAACTGCTGGTATACTGCATATGCTCCCCCAGTGAGGCGCATTGGGACCACGCATTCTATACGCTTCACTCCACTGAGCTAACATATTAATTCTGCTTTTTTCACCCATTCCTGCACTGAGTGATCAGTGCTACTGCCATGAAACAGGGGAATTAGCTTGGGGTCAAATCCTGACGTCATGCCGAGATAGCTTGTGTTCGTTACAACTCTACTTTCAACCGAGTCGTTGTTTGTTTCGTTCACCACACTCTTTTCTTCTACCTCTTCTTTTACATACGTCCGTTCGCTTTAGTGACTAAAAATCGTCTGTCCTCCCGCTTTCCTTTCTTCGTTATTTATGGAACCAGGGTACGAGATTCTCCGAGATTCCTCGAGATTCCACGAGACTTTTTTCCACATAAAAGCATGCGGGCGCCATCTTGATTCTCAATTTGTGATCTGCAGGCACAAACGCGCAGCCGCTTTAACGGTAAACCACTTCTTTCTTCACAATAATATTTTCTTGATTATTTAGATAATGATGTAGTTGTGTCTTAAATTTATTCACCAGGGATTGCACGTCTTAGTGACTCCGACAAAATGCACTCGGAGAAGGTGGGCGAGTACAACGACCGAAACTTTGTGTTTAATATATTTAGTATTTTGCTTGTTTCTTTCTTAGTTAATCCGTACGTTACGCTTTGAATAAGGACAAATACATTTTTTCAAGACCAAGCAGCTTCAAAAAGGTCAAATTCGCGAAATTTGGCAATCCTGGGCAAGAATATGAGAATGACCCCCATCCCCTTGATGTTGCTTCGTTTTCGAATATCATTATAGCATATGATTATTGTTATATTGGTATGTAATTGTATTGAACTGTGTAACATAATATTACTTTCTGAATATTAATACGTATTAATTTATCTCATTTTGGGTCAGTTCTGTATTCAAAATACAATGGACACGATTGTTACAGAAATGTTAATAACATCAGATTTGCTGGCTGTTATTGGTTTTTCTGTCCAAAAATAGTATTTTTTGCGCTATCCAGAAAAATAACGACTTTATCAAAACATATTTGTTGATTGAATAAATATATTCCTCATTTCGTTGACTTTCTATGGGCCCTATAATTAATACTATAATAAGACGAACACAAGAGCTGAAACTTATAAATAGGGCTATGACAAGAGAATATTCTTTTCATTGTTTTGACTCTCGAGTATATATCCGATACAGACACAGTTAATCAATCGAGAGCCATATCACTCTATCTAAAAACTTATAAGATATTAACTGATATATAATCGAAAGTCAAAATAACGAAAAGAATATTTTCTTGTAATAGCCCTATTTATAAATGATGTAAATAGCAACAATAATACAAAGTAGAAATATCGTAAAATACTAAAGCGAAACAAGTTTCGTTTTCTTAATCGTTTTGTTTTCTCTTAGAAGACGAAGTGAAACTAGTTCTTCTTCTTCTTCTTCTTCTTCTTCTTCTTCTTCTTCCTAGGCTACGCAACAGTTTGAAACTAGTCATTAGTAAGACTGTAACAACAGCATATTCTTTTCATTGTTTTGACTCTTGAGTATATATCCGTTGATATCTTATATGCTTTTGTATAGACTGATGTGGTTCTCAGTTGATTGACCGTGTCTTACTGTGTCGGATATATACTTTAGAGTAAAAAAAATGAAAAGAATATGCTCTTGTTACAGCCCTAGTCATTAGATATCGTCCTCATGTGTCTTCGGTTTCGCTATACATGGTTTTGTTAGGACAACCTGACATGATGATACTCTACAAGTAAACTCTGACCAAATACTCAACATAACACAGTATTCAAAGCCAAAATAAAATCTCCTCGATGCGGTTATCCACTGGTTCATACGAGACATCTTTCGCCTTATTTTAATATCACAGAAAACATTCGTCAAACTATAACAACTGTCAACAATTTCTCTCACCCTCTATATGTGCTTAAAACTAAACGAAACTTCTATGAACAACGTTTTCTTTCTCCTAGAACTGTCCGCCTGTGGAACAACATACTGGACAGCTGCTTTACAGCTGACTATTTGTCGTTTTCAAGTCTAATGTAAATAAACATTACCAAAGTTCCAACATTACTGTTCATCACGGTGTTGTCTCATTCTCTGCCTAAAATTCATTAACGCTTATCCTAGAGTGACCTACGGGCCTTGATAACCTGAAGTAAAAAATAAATAAATAAAATATTTAGCATGACACTCCACCAGACCAGATGAACTCGGATTGTGGGAATTTCGAACATTTATCGAGAACTAAACAACACGACGTTAACAAAAACACTAATTTCGACTCTAACGAACGTCGCGCACTACTACATGTCTTAATACGCTTGCTTTTGCTTCAATAGAGGAATTAGATATCAGAAATGATATTTAAAAAAAAAAAAGAATATTTTTCATCTTTTTTTCTTTATCGTCATTGTAGTCGTCACGATTGCCGCTGTCATCGTCAGTGATGATCCGGAAATTTATGCAAAATTATTAAAATATAAAATCATAACAACAAACGACGACAATTAACATTATTACGTTATGTAAGGGGCGATAGTAGAGGACTTCTATTCTTCATGAATATCGTATTTTGGTCACCAGAATTGTTTCATATATGTAGGCATTACATATTTTTCTTAGTATGTGTACTACATTTATGCGTTTATCAGTTAACTAATGAGTACTTATGCAGAATAAAAGCTAGAATAATATTATTATTATTTAGAAACCCATTAGTTACTGGTAATTGAAAACTTTTTGTAATTATTCTGTATCTTTAACTAACAATTTAATATACAAACAATACTGTATAAAGTTAAATTCAACTTGAACACTATAGCTAAAAAAAATAGCACAGTCAGTATCCTGTATAAAACCGTCGCAAAACAGCAGTGCCATCTAGTGCCTATCAGTGCTTGCCATTGCCATGAAATGCCAGTAATAACCTTAGAGGTTATGACCACCATGGATATGGTGGCCGCCACTGGATGGCAGTGCTCGACAATTGAAGACAATGCTCACCTCTATGAAGAACTGATATCACAATTTCTAAGTTTCAAAAAAGAAACATCCTATTTTGGCAACCAAAATTATTTCATGCATATATTTAATGTATGCGGCACATTACATATTTTCTTTCGTATGTATGCAATATTCATACGCTTATCAGTTAACAAATGGGTATTTATGTATAATAGGGACAGAGCTAAAATAATAACATTATTATTTAGAAATCCATTCTTTAGATAAAAGGTGAGATTTTTGTATAACTATTACGTACTTTCAACTTACACGAACAATACTGTATGATTAAATTTAAGTTGAACATCACAGCTAAAAATTCTACATAAAACCGCTACAAAACGGCAGTGATCGACAGCCTCATGAAGTGATAGAACTGTAGCACAATGGAGAGCGCCCCTTTTGGGAGAGCTGGGGGCGCTACATTAATAAACCTTGTCCCTAACTTGGTCTGTACTTGTGAGGTGCAGATGTGTTAAGAAGGTGTTTATGATTTTGAAAATGTTCGCCTATGACTCAAGCCAATAATGACAGTTTGTTTATGATAATGAACCAAGGCAAAAGGATATACGACCTTAGAATTTGAAGGTCAAACCTGAAAAAAATCATGGATACAAAAATAAAACAATGTTTAAACGTTATGTATGGATGTCCCCCCTCTCTATCTCTCTCTCTATTTCTCTCGTTCACTCCCTTTCTCTCTCTTTTCTCTTTCTTTCTTCATTGAAAGAGAGAATTAAATAGAATTCTATTTTATTTAAACAGTTGACGCTTGCATTCTGGGGTCGGCGGACGCGACATCAGGTTTCAACAGGTCTTT
The DNA here is from genome assembly GCF_053919585.1 of Euprymna scolopes. Taxonomy (NCBI): domain Eukaryota; kingdom Metazoa; phylum Mollusca; class Cephalopoda; order Sepiida; family Sepiolidae; genus Euprymna; species Euprymna scolopes. The sequence continues at coordinate 64,124,939 of NC_136490.1, forward strand.
ATAAAAATATGCTCCCCATTGTTAAATCTTAAATAAATTATATTTTTATAAAAATGCATTTGTTCGCTATTTTTGTACAAGCGTTAAATTCCAGCGTGCAATTAATGCCGACGATGGAAAGATACATGTGACGACGCAATGAAGACAAGAAGCGATCCATGCCAGCCGGTTATAGCCGACGACATCTCGACCCGTTTTTGTTGATATTTTCAACATGTGCCTTTCCGTTTGGATATCGGTGGATGTCGTGTCTAACACCCGGGTAGCTCGTTGCATTCTCAGGACGTTCCTCAACCACGTAACTCTCCTCGAGAAGCGATAGGATCATAGAACCCTCTTAAAAGAACAATGACAATCATGGATGACAGTGCCCGACAATTGAAGACAAGCGATTTGGCCGCCAGTGCCCACTCTTATCAGTAAATATGAAGCACCAAATGAAGTTTTAGTTAAGGACTTTATTTTTGTATAAGCAATAGCGCCCGAAGAGATCTCTAGTTACTTGTAACTAGCTGACCGAAACATACTCATGAATGAGTAACGATATATAAATGCTCATGTAAAACAAATAATATATATATATATATATATATATATATATATATATATATATATACAGTGATGATCATATTTATTGGCACGGTAAAATAAAAGTTAAATTTTGTCTAATAAATTCTAAAAAAGGGATTAAATTAAAGAAAATAACAAAGTATATTATGTATTTTTAACTGGCTTTTCCGATGCAGCAATCGGATTTTAGAAAAAATAAATAACAAAGGAACAACAAACATAATTGCAAAAAACCCTTGTTCAAAATTATTGGCACGGCTTTGTTTTTCTTTTAGTATCAGTATCAATCAATTTCCGGTTTACGTGCTTTCTGAACTTTTTATAGCCATATTATGCTTGTTTAACGCTAATTCAGTGAATAATTTTTTTCAGATAATTTTTAGATAGCAATTTATTTAAACTATTATAAGTGACTAAATTATAATTTTCAATCGCCATGGTTAAAAGTAAGGAACACAGCGAAGACGTCAGGAAGCTTGTTGTAGCATGCCATACCAATGGGGAGGGCTATGATAAGATTTCAAAGAAGCTAAACCTTCCCAAATCCACTGTTAGAGCCATAATAAACAAGTTCAAATCGCAAGGCCACGTTATGAGTTTAGAGGGTAGAGGGAGAAAAAGGATTCTTTCCCCAAGAGATGAACGGAAAATTGTTCGACAAGTAAAACAAAACCCAAGGATCTCTGTTGGGGAGATTGTTGATGAACAGAGCACCTCTGGAGTGAATGTATCTCGACATACAGTTGGTAGAGTTTTGAAGAGAGCTGGTTTAAAAGCATGTCGTCCGAGAAAGACTCCCTTATTGAAGCCTATGCACCTGAAAGCAAGGCTAGCCTTTGCAAAACGTCATATTGATAAAGATGTTGCATTCTGGAAACGTGTTCTATGGACTGACGAAACGAAAATAGAGTTATTTGGCCATAATAAAGTGTCTTATATTTACAGAAAATCTGGCGAAGCTTTCCTGCCTAAGAACACCATACCCACAGTGAAGCACGGTGGAGGCAGTTTGATGTTTTGGGGATCCTTTGCTGCCTCTGGACCAGGGCGACTTGTTAAGGTCACAGGTAGCATAAAAAAGGAAGATTATGTTAAAATATTGGATGAAAACCTGAAAGACTCTGCTAAAGAGCTCTCACTTGGTCGTCGTTGGTGGTTCATGCAAGATAATGACCCAAAGCATTCGGCTAAACTGACTAAGAAATGGCTTGAGGACAATCATATTAATGTTTTGGAGTGGCCATCACAAAGCCCAGACCTTAATCCAATTGAAAATTTATGGAGAACATTAAAATTGAGGGTAATGCAAAGGAAGCCTAAGAATCTTATTCAATTGGAGGATTATTGTCAGGAAGAGTGGGCTAAAATTACTACTGAAGAGTGCAACAACTTGGTTGTAAACTATGAAAAGCGACTGAGGAAGGTAATCAAGGCCAAAGGCTATACAATTGATTATTAAATAAATCGTGCCAATAATTTTGAACAGGGGTTTTTTGCAATTATGTTTGTTGTTCTTTTGTTATTTATTTTTTCTAAAATCCGATTGCTGCATCGGAAAGGCCAGTTAAAAATACATAATATACTTTGTTATTTTCTTTAATTTAATCCCTTTTTTAGAATTTATTAGACAAAATTTAACTTTTATTTTACCGTGCCAATAAATATGATCATCACTGTATATATATATATATATATATATATATATATAAATATATATATATATATATATATATATATATATATATATATATATATATATATATATATATATTGCGTGTGTATGGTGTAAATGTTTAGAATGCTGATCGTTTTTGAATTGCAATAGTTTGTTTACGAGATAAACGAGATAAAAGAAAGCTGTTAGAAACAAACTAAGGGAAACAAAGAAGAGACTTTAACGAGATGCGTATCGTAATGAATCTATAAAGCGTTAAACAGACGAGACGAAATAAATATTTAAACTGGTAAATAGTTAACACGGGTGTCTTTATCGATGATTTCTAATGTGTAGTTGCACAGGAAGAAAAATAGCATGAAAACAATAAAGAAAGAAATGAAGGCACATAGGAAAACAATAAAGAAATAAATGAAGGCACATAGAGAGGAGGGGGGATGTAGAGAGAAACAACGAGGAGGGCGACTAAAAAGAAGTGATAGAATATAAACGATAGGGTGAAGCAAAGAAACAGAGAAAGATGTAGATAATAAAAACGAACCAGAAAGATAGAGGAAGAAAGTAAGAATAAGGAGAGAAAGAGAGAGAGAGAGAGAGAGAGAGGGAGAGAAAGAAAGAAAAAAAGAAAGAAAGAAAAGAAAGAAAGAAAGAAAGAGAAGAAACTAGAGGAGGTAGACAGAAGCAGACACAGAAAGAGAAAAGTAAAGAGAGAAATGGGGAGAGAGGTACAGAAAGAACAATCTTTCCGAGTAAAGAAGCCAAGATTAAAAAAAGGTGTATTTGGGTTCGATGAAATAGTATTGTTGGGACGATTAATCGGAATTGGAATCGGGAATCGGAAATCTCGGAACGTTTTAGGGTATTGGAATTGGTATCAGAAAAATAAGTGCCTATTTTCCGATGTCAAAAACGATGTTTTCTCTTTTTAATTTTAATTTTTATTTGATTCAGTTAAGAGCAAAATTTTTCACTGTTGGTAGTAATGATAATAAAATAAAAAAATATTTATTGATTTTAAGCTACTAGTAAAACTAAAATCTATAGATCATCCCATAACATGTATTTTTACGATTGAGAAACTATCTGAACATATGGTACGGTAATCGGGCAAAAGTAAAGACTATATAGTTAAATATTTAAAGATTTATAAAGAATCGGAATCGATAATTGTATTGGAATCGGGAAAAATATTTGAATCATCGTATCATCCTTCAATGGCTTTTTTCTTTTCTTTTTTGTTTTTGTTTGCTAAATAGCAACATTTATGGCGGCCTATAAACATTATTTTTCTTTTATGGGATAAGCCATTTGTTGAAAATCTATGGATAAGGGAAAAAAATGTTAATTTTTGTATTCTTCTTCGAACCCAAATACACCATGGAATATTTTTTTTAATCTTGGCTTCTTTACTCTCCTCATTCCTCTCTTTACTTTTCTCTTTCTGTGTCTGCTTCTGTCTACCTCCTCTACTATCTTCTCTTTCTTTCTTTCTTTCTTTTTTCTTTCTTTCTCTCTCTCCCTCCCTCCCCCTCTCTCTCTCCTTATTCCTGTGCAACTACACATTAGAAATCATCAATAAAGACACCCGTGTTAACTCTTTACCAGTTTAAATATTTATTTGCCGTAATATTTTTTGCCGTAATATTTTTAATTTATAGAATATAATTCCAAATTTTCATACACACACGCGCATGCGCGCGCACACACACACACATGTATATATATATATATATATATATATATATATATATATAATAGAAAAATTTTATTATTAAAAAGTTATTAAAATTTTCAAAAAAGGATTATAAACCTGTAAGGAGGGTATAAAACTTCTAATTATCCGACAAGGAATACAAATAAACAAGGAAGACCTTATTCTGCGGAGTTTCGAAAAATGCAATTATTTTATCAGAGGAAAGAAGCTTATATCTCTACGGGTTATGTTACTCATTGTGGTTTTTGTTTTACAGGTGTTTGAACTGAGTAAGATGTGAAATGGAGCCAGTTGAATGTCGAGCAGTGATCCGGTTTTTGTATTTGAAAGGACGCACACCACAGGAGACTTTTCATGAAATGAAAGAAACTTATGGTGATAATGCCCCATCATATGACCTTGTAAAACGCTGGCATCGTGAATTCAAACATGGCCGGAAGTGAAAAATAAAAGTTAGTGAAAGAAAAAGAAAAAGAAAACAGAATCCACACAGGTGATTTGTTTATAGTGGTGAAGTTTTTTTTGTAGAACCAACCACACTTTTTGGTATTACTGCTAATCGTTGTCGGTACAATGGCTGCCACGGAACAGAGCATACAGTAGACCTCAGGTTTTTACATCATAGTTTTCCTTTCCCTAGATGCATGCCTTAACGAAGACTGGGGTGCATCTCTCTCAGTAGAATTAATACGCCCCCAGATACCAAACTGAAAATTTCTACAATTCGACACGGTACATACAGCGCTCAGCATTCCCAAATGGTCACCCTTCTGGTACTGCGCAAGCTTATCGTGATCTGGAGAGAATCGGCGTACCAATGTGATTGTGCTACACACACACACACACACACACACACACACACACACACACACACACACACACATATATATATATATATATATATATATATATATATAAGTGAGTGAAAACGAGTGTGTCTGTGTGTGTGTCTGTGTGTATGTGTGTATGTGTGTGTGTGTGTGAGAGAGAGAGGAGGTGATACAAAGATAGAAATGAAAATGCGAATAAGTTAAAAAAAATCCTCCCAAACATTACCTCTTCCTTTCGGAAGAGGTGTGCGTTTACTGCCTTTCATTCTCATTCGTGAGAGAGGGTCGAGAGAATTATGCAAGTTTTCTTTTTTAAGGAGCTGGGTTTATTTTATTTATTTATTTATTTATTTATTTGTTTGTTTGTTTATTTATTTATTTATTTATTTATTTTATATTACAAACTGACATTGTCCTCGTGCGCGAACAAGTAAATATGAACACAAAAAAGATAGATACACAGTCATTAATAATCGAGAGTATTAAGCGACGGACAAAGAAGTTAGAAAAAAAAATATATAAAAATTGAATGGAGAAAGAAAAGAACAGCGAATAAGAGAGGTAAAAAGAAAGGCGATAAAGATGGTGGATGGAAATGGAGTGAAAAAAATCACTCGTTTAATTTACTGTTAATCAATGGAGGCCGTTGAATGTTTTCTTTTATTTTCCTCGTAGCATTCATTCATTCATTCTTTTTTTTTTTTTACTTTTGTTATTTGAATTGATGCAACAATTATTTCATCTCTAATATTATGTCCATTTTCCTATAAAGCCTTTTGGTGTAGGCGTCCACGTAAGAAAAATGTAGGTGTGCCCTACATCAGGTATATGTAGTTACCTGTATGAAAGAGGGGGTGACTCGTTGCTTGTGCTACAGCAGATTAGCCAAACACGGCGCAGATCAGTGACAGCCAGCAACCAGTTGATGATGCTGGACGTTTAAACGTGCGATCGAAGCTGCGAGTTACATTACTTAGTCGCCACCGAGCTTCATGTCAGGATGGACTATGAATGTTTTCATGGCTGAGTCACATGGCAACTCCAGGTTTGAAGGAGGGATATATAAAGTATTCATCTGGTCTGTTTAAATAAACAACTCTACGTAGATCTTTTAGTCGGAAGGAGTAAAAGTATGGAATCACGAAAAGGGCCAAAATTTCGAAAGAAAAAGAAAAACAAGAATGACCAAAAGACTTTAGCTGAAAGGATAATGCAGAAGAGAGAGGAGGCAGCGCTGGTAGGTAGATGTTGCATTTTTATTTGCTTTTTAACCCTGGTTATTTCTGTTAAAAGCCGTGATCGTTAACTTCCGATGATTGCGCTAAACGACGACTGTGGTTTTCGTAAGATTGCGTGTAGCCATGATAATAAATTCCTGCAAAATTGCACGTAGCTAAGATCGTAGCCACAATCAACGCAACCTCACAGAAAGCCACTATCATGGGACATGATTGTGGCTATCCATAGAATTTTACGATGTCATAATGATAGGTATGATTGCATTTTACTATAAGTCATGATGATAGGTATGACTACACATAGCTATGATTCTGGGTTTCTATAACTTTGTATTGCAAATTCTTCGTGATTTTCTGTAAGACTGCGCTGAGCCATAATCATTGCTTTCCGTATGATTGTATTGACCTATGATTACGACTTGTAACATTTTATGGATAGCCACAATTATGTCCTATGAGATTGCGTCTTTTCATGAGATTGCGTTGATCCATGGTGGCTTTCTGGTAGATTATGTTAACGCATGATGACGGTTCCCCGTTAAATAAAGTTGCCTATGATTGCAATGTAACATAAGATTGTGACGACTCATGATTATGGCTTTCCGTAAGATTCTGTTGATCCATTCCACATTCTGTAAGATCATGGTGCGCATGATTTCTTGATTTTCTTTTAGATTGCATTGAGTAATAGTCGTTACCATCCTTAGAATTGTTTTAACTTATTATCATGGCTTCCCATAAGATAATATTGACGTATGCTTGTCTCTTTTTATAAGACTGGTCTTGACTTTCTGTATCATAGTATTGCGTATATTTCCTGGGTTTCTGCGAGACTACGTTACGCTATAATCATTGCTTTCCGTAATATGGCGTTAATACATGATCGTGACATTCCATGAGTTTGTGTTGACCCGTAGTTGTTTGCTTTCAGTAAGATTGTATTGACCTATGACTGCGGATTTCCGTAATATTGTGTTAACCTACGGTTGTCGTTTTCTGTTAGAGTGTACTGACCCAGTACTGTGGCTTCCTGAAAGATTATGGTACCCTACAATTTGATTTCCGTAAGCTGGTCGTAACCCATAATTGTGGAATTTCGTAATATTTTGTTGACTAATTACGAAGGCTTTCGTATGAAATAAAACCAAGCTTACTCCACTCCCGTCTTCGTAGCTCTTCAACACTTGGAGTTGAAAATAGGTGTTACTTTTGGAACAAACCTTGTAATAACTTCATATTCAACATATTTGACCAAATGGTTTGGTCATGCCTTCGTGATGCCCTGGGCTAATCTCTTACTTTTATACCCCAAAGATCCAAATATACATCCTATTACTGATAAGTATCATTAGAAAGGAAAATATTTGTATATAATTGACTGCCTCTAATTTCTTACTCTCTCTCTCTCTCTCTCTCTCTCTCTCTCTCTCTCTCTCTCTCTACATCCCCCATATATATATATATATATATATATATATGTATATATATATATATAATATATATATATATATATATATATTATATATATATTAGTAGAGATATTCGACATTGCATGGGAATGAATGAAGATCAACGAACATTTCATCCCCCCCATAGTTTATTGTCATCGAAATCGGTAGAATCGCCCATAAATCATATTGCAAATATCAAGTATCATGGTTTAATTGTGCTCTAAACAGAAGCATTAATTTCGAACGCACTCCTGTCATATAAAAAGAACCTACTGTTGATTTTATATGCCTAGACTTACTGCTTGTGCAGTGACAATGGCTTCGATTTATGTTGAAACTGAAAATATCAAGTATGATTGTGCAATTGTGCTTTAAACATAAACGTTCATTTCGACCGTGCCTCTGTCGCATCAAAGAGCCCACTGCGGATTTTATATGTCAGCCCTTTTGTTTTGTGATGTAATATAAGTTCTTAAATTCACTTGTAATTTTAGGCTGTGTAAGGTGTTAACTTTGGTCAAAATCGCTAGTTATTTCTTCCATCAGATTATTTCGATTATCGATTATCGATTATCAATACTTATCGTTGACATTCCGATACAAAACCTATCTAAGGACACTGCCAGACACACAAAGTACCTTCGTGTAGAATTTCATAAAAATCCTCTCATCCGTTTCTGAGCCTATAGGGAACAACCTCACACACAGACACACACAAAATTTCCTTTATATATATATATATATATATATATATATATATATATATATAGAGAGAGAGAGAGAGAGAGAGAGAGAGAAAGAGAGAGAGAGAGAGAGAGATATAAATATACATATATATCAAGAAGTAAAAATTAAGTTTACAAGTCAAAAGTTTCTGTAAATTTAAAGTGAATATAAATATTAATATTCACATAGTAATCTCAACCAAATGATAAAGCTCAATATAACCAAGATAAGAAATAGAGCTTGTCATAGAACACAATTTAAGGTATAGAACACATAATTATATTTTACATGAATTAATTGTTCGACAGGATACTAAAATAAAAAATATTAAAATTTCCTTAATCAACGGAGTTTCAAAGAAATGTGTTCTCATATGAGGAAGGATAGCAAATGAATATTATATTGAAGCTATGAATTTGTTGGTACTGGCATAAATTGAAACAGCATTATATGAAAACTAGTCACAAATACAACACAGTTTTTGTTCAGCAAAATAGTTTTTCAATAATTGTGCTGAAAAGCAAAATAGCGTCCATTTGCAGCTGAACATTTTGCTAACTGCATTTCATTTCCTCTGATGATATGAGCCATTGTTGAAAATCCATGGATTAAGGAAATTAAAATAAGCCTTTCTATATATTCCTTTGTCAAGCAATAAATTCTTAAATCGAATATATACCTCTATATGTTGTTTTTTCAGAATTTAAAAGTAAACCACGAAACTTATATATATATATATATATATATATATATATATATATATATATATATATATATATATATATATATTGAGTAGAAAGCCTCGAGACGCATATATATAATATATATATTATATATATATTATATATATATTATATATATGTGTGTGTGTGTGTGTGTGTGTGTGTGTGTGTGTGTGCAGATAAATCACATTGACACACCAGCTCTTGTCAGATCACCGAAGTTAAGCAACGTTGAGCCTGGTTAATACCAAATGGATAACCATTTGAGAATTTTAGGTGCTGTATGTGTTCTCTGTTTTGAAGTTGTCCTGAACCTCCATTTGCCACTGGTATCTAACAAAACCGACACAGGAGAGGTGTGGTTGGAGATTGCACAACACTTGCCACAAAAATTCCATGCGCATGCACCCTTACAGTGAGTGTCTATAGTCTGTCAAGACTGAATGAAACTACAAGCTTCACCACTCGCTCGTTTTCGACCAAATTTCAAACAATTTTTTCATTTTATGCAAGAAATGGCAGAAACACTAGAGGATGACCTCCAATCTGTAGGTGAATGGGGACAAAAATGGATGGTCACATTCAATGCTGCCAGGACTAAACTTGTTTCCTTCAATAATTACAAGAAACCTTCTCTACCACCAATAGCAATGGCCAAAGACTCTTTATCTGAAAATACATCTTTTAAACTCCTCGGCCTAACGTTCACAGGAAACATGAGTTGGAACAATTACATTAAGAGTATTGCCAGGACCGCTGCGAAGAAGGTAGGTTCTCTCTTCCATGCTAGAAAGCTACTAACGCCCGAAAGTATCTTGTACCTCTATAAGGCCACCATTCGCCCATTTATGGAGTATTTTTGTCATATTCGGCTGGTGCATCTGCTACTAGTCTCTCGCTCCCAGACAAGGTTCAAAAGAGAGTCGCCAACCTGATAGGTCATGAACTGTCATCTAAGCTTCAGCCTCTGTCCCATCGACGAAATGTTGAATCCCTCTGTCTGTTCTACAAGAAATTTAACGGTGAATGCTCCAACGAACTGCAAGCACTCGTACCCCCTCGACGTAAATACTCCCAACAAACCCGACAAGCAGCTAAATCCCACCCCTTCACAGTAGAGATCCCTTGATGTAAGAGAGCCTTCTACTTCAATAGTTTCTTCGCCAGAAACGCCAAACTTTGGAATTCCCTTCCGGGTTCCTTCTTCCTCAACTGCACTGACATGCAGAAGTTCAAGTGTAACGTGAACCGACATCTTGCTGCACAACTCTCCACATTATATGTAGATTATGTCATTGATAGTAGCCCCCTACATCAAAGCGGCAATGTGCCTTGTTTGGGGTGAAAATGTAAAAAAAAAAACAACAACAAAAAAAAAAACACCTTCTCAACCATAAAAATAAATAAAAATTTTCAATTTTCGATCATTAAAATAAAAGTTAACATTACCGTTGTTCAAAAGTTCGCAGAATATGTAAGGAACATGAAAGACAGTTTCTTTTGATTGGCTGTTATTTACCAAAGCAACTTTTCCAACATTGACGTTTTATAACCACAATTTCTCCTGATTGGCTGTTGCAATGGGCAAAGCAACTTTTTCCACATTGAGGTTATATCTCAAGTTTTCAAGTTTTTTTTTTTTTTTTTTGCGTAAAAATACGGTCTTTTAATAGATTAATATAATTGAGTTATAATTTTTATTTATATTATGTATGCTGTATCTTATTCTTTTATTTTAATTAATATAATTTTTGTATATACAAATAATTTATAAATACATATAAAGAAAAGCCAAGACATAAGGATATATATTGTGTTAATAAACAACAATAATATATAAAGGTTTGAAAAGATATATTTATATATTAATTATAGTTTATACCTTGTACACTAGTGTTTCATGCTTACGCAATTATCAGTGTAGTGTAACAATTCCTGACAGTAAAAATATATGTAATTTTACTGAATTATATATATATATATATATATATATATATATATATATATATATATATATATAATTATGGGATGTAGTCGTACATACACTAGTGTTTCATGATTAAGCAATTATCAGTATAGGGTAACAATTCCTGCGAGTAATATATATATATATATATATATATATATATATATATATATATATATATATATATATATATATATATATATATATATATATACGTTTTTTTTCATTTCATTCTATGTGCATATATATTTATATAAAAATATTAATTTAGACTTACATACATTAGTGTTTTCTACTTACGCAATCACCAGTGTAGGTAACAATCCCTACCGGTAGTGCATATATATATATATATATGCATACATTTTTACTGAATTAGGTACATATATATATATACCTAATTCAGTAAAAAATGTATACATATATATATATATGTATACATTTTTTTACTGAATTAGGTACATATATATATATATAATTCAGTAAAAAATGTATACATATATATATATATATATATATATATATACATATGTCTGTATATATATATATATATATATATATATATATAATTATTTATTTAGACCTACATATATAAGTGTTTTATGCTTACGCAATCATCAGTGTAAGGTAACAATTCAGATATATACGTTTTTTATTTAATTATTTGTACATATATACTTGTATAATAATTTTTAATTTAGACTTACATACACTACATTTTCATGCTTACGCAATAATCAGATTAGGGTAAAAAATTTCTGCCGGCAATATATATATATATATGTATATATATACGTTTTTTAATAAATATATGTACATATATATTTGTATAATCATTAATTATTTAGTTATACATACACAAGTGTTTTATTGTTTTATGCTTACACAAATATCGGTGTAGGGTAACAATTCTTAACGATAATCTCTCTCTCTCTCTCTCTCTCTCTCTCTATCTGTATATATTATAAATATATATATATATACATGTAGATATATATTTATATAATAATTATTAATTTAGATATGCATACACCACTGTTTCATGTTTACGCTGTCATCAGTTTAGTGCAACAATTTCTGCTAGTAATAAATATATGTACATATATATTATCTTATTTTTTATTGTAATAAATAGTATTTTGTATATACGTATATATTCACAAATAAATATAAAGAAAAGCCAAGACTTTCAGATCTTTTTTGTTGGTAATAGAATAATAATATAGAGAGGTTTCTTTATTTTCCTCTCTGGTTATAAGACAGATTTTGAGTGTCGTTTATCTTGGTGTGTGCATGTAGCAGGAGAAAACGAAAGAGTAGCCTTTTCATTAAAGATTTTCCACGTCATCGACACCTTCATAAATCATAGCGGGAATGTCGCTCGCATGCCATCTTTCGCTTACAACGTCGCACGTTTATTCTGTTTCCCTATTTTTTTTACTCCTTTTTTTGTTTATTTATGCAATTACGTCTTTTATTTTACTGTTTCGTCACAATACGAATTGTTTGTAATAATGTCAATTTTTGAGGGAAAACATTAAATAAACGAAAGAGTACGTCAGGAGAAAAGGAGAAGGAAATCCAGGGAGAGAGAGAGAAATCAAGAAGGGGGGGGGGACAGAGAGAGAGAGAGGTAAAAAGTGAAATAGAGAGAATGAAAGAATGAAAGAGAGATAACATTGGAAGATAATTGGGGGATTTTATTGAAAGCAGACGACTGCATCAATAATTTTTGAACATCATTTTCATTAAATTATTTGGAATCTTCAAGGAAAGAATTATTCTAAATCAAAATCGACTTATATATATATATATATATATACTAGCAAAAGTACCCGTCGTTGACTGGGTTCAAAAACAGCCTACAGAAAATGGACTCAGATTTATGAAAGTATGATAAGTTATGAAAAGGAAGGGCTGTAAAGAGATAGCTTCGAATTTGGGGGTATCAAAACCAAAGCAAAATATGATGAAAATAAAAATAAAATAGATAAACCCCATAATTTATTATACCATACCTGTTAACCCTGAAACACTTATTACAATATTCTGTGGATCTATATTAAAAAACCTTGTTAAACTTTGTGACATATTTCCATTCTATGGAGGTCAGGTGCGAACAAATATCCCATAATTTTATTATACCATATTTCTTCAAACTGAAACATAATTATCAAAGTATACTTACGCAGATAGATATGAAAAATCTTTATTAAAGTTTGTGCCTATTTCCATTCTATGGAGGCCAGGCGCGAACGCAGACCACACAGTTTTATTATACTATCCCTATTTAAGTTAAAAAATACTTATCAAAGTATTCTTATGTACATCTATATCAAAAACACTTGTAATCGTTTTTTTTTTTTTTAATTTAAAAAATTTTTATTTCCATACTTTGTGGACCAGGTGCGAACACAGACCCCACAATTTTAATGAACCACCGTTCTGCCAGATCAAACATACCCATTCCTGTGTCTCGTACATCTTCTATCATTATATGTAATCAGTTTTTTTAAAATAGTCAACCATATAGGAGCCTATTCGTAACCAGACACACACACACACACACACACATTCAGCTTTATATATATATATATATATATATATATATATATATATATATATATATATACACTTGGTCACAATGTAGTCGTTCATTACTTCTGTGTAATTTATGGGGGCCAAAAATTAGACTCAAATGGAATTTTTCATTAAAAAATCAATTAAACAGATGAATATCTTCTTTATCTTTTTTATTCATATTCATAATGATTTTTTAATCAGATGCTAAAAGAAATTTCAAGGAATTTATTATTAAGTTCAACTTTTGGAACTGTTGTTCAAGATTTGTTCAAATATACACTACTTTCTGCTATCTGTTTGTTTCTGAATTGATTATTTAAAATTTTAACTGATGAAGGTTATTTTAATAATTTTTCAAATAAAATACTTGTGGAATGAAATTTATGTTTAATTAAGAAAATGGATTTTACGACACTAGTTTTTTAGTTTGTTCCAAATATTTCTTTTTAGAAATTCCACTTTTTTTTTTTTTACTATTTTTTGGATATTCATTTATATATTGGAGTGGTATCTGCTGCTTCCACTGTTGATTTTACCTTAAAACTAATTATTTATTGAGATTTATAGGAAAATTTATGAACTTCATAGAAAACATAAAATGTATTGCTTTGAAAAATATTTAACAATAAATATTTGAAAAAATTTATTCTTTCATAATATTTTTAACAATAAATTATTTCATAAAAAATAATTCAGTATTCATCATAAATGAATAAAAAAGATGATTCTTAACACACAAAAATATTATTACAAAGCAAAGCTTAGAACAATCATGGATTACATAGAAAATGCGAGCATGAAAAGTAATATGGTTAAGATTAAACTTAGAAAAGTAAGTAGTTGTTTTAATTAGAAAAGAAAGGACAAGATACTCTAGTAAAAAATATAATAAATTTATAACTTAAAATATTGCAGCATTAAGATTTTTTAAATTCAATTTAACATTTTATAATCAATTCTTAATGTTGCGATATTTTAAGTTAGACATTTTAAAAAATATTTTTACTAGAATATCTCTTTTTTTTTCTTTTCCAGTTATAACAAGTTCTTTTACTTTTCTAAGTTTTATCTTAACCATATTAATTTTCATGCTTGCATTTTTTCTGTGTCATATATATATATATATGTGTGTGTGTGTGTGTGTGTGTGTGTGTGTGTGTGTGTGTGTGTATGTGTGGAGAACGATTAGATTTTTTATCTTTCTAAGCGTACAAATCTTATTTGCCTTCAACATCTACAAACAATAATACAAACAATCATAATGAGATTACTGGAAAAATAAAACAACAAACACAAAACAAACAATCTTGTATTTGCGTGTTTATGAAAATCACAAAGATTTTTAATTTTTTAAATTTCTTCTCAATTATTTTCTAAGGAAATTAACGCTAACTCCTCTTCCCCACCACAATAATAATCTCAACTCCAATATTCTCTCTCAGTTGTCAAAATTAAACTGGCTGTATTTGTGTTTCCTAGTACGCTCTTCTTAAAGTAGTAATTTTCCGCATATGCAAATGAATGCTATCTATTAACGATTCTGACTACAGACACAAGTTCTTTCTTAGACTGAAAATCGAATGCTCAACGTGTGAAACAATCCACAGGTTTTACAGCTGGAAAACTCTTTGTTTTCTTCTTCATTTTTACAGTAACATTTAAATAACAACTCGGAATGTTATCATATTTTAAAATATTGAATTACATTGTCACCCGGGATTCATTTGCTGGTATTTTTTTAAGGCTTGTTACTGAAAGTAACATATTGTCAATTTATTTGTCGCACTTATAGAAAAAAAAAAAAAAAAAAAAAAAAACGTAGAAACATGCGTTACACATATGAACACAAATGGGTGTGTA
This sequence comes from Euprymna scolopes, assembly GCF_053919585.1. Taxonomy (NCBI): domain Eukaryota; kingdom Metazoa; phylum Mollusca; class Cephalopoda; order Sepiida; family Sepiolidae; genus Euprymna; species Euprymna scolopes. Next base: position 64,140,274 of record NC_136490.1, read on the forward strand.
TTTGGGTAATTTATAAAGATAGCGGCTGTGGAAAAGCGCGGGAAAAGTCTGTTTACACACTCAAAGTAGTTTTATGCTGTTGCTTTCATTAAATATTATTAATTATTGACTCACGAGGAGCTTTTACACTGGTCATCAAAGATCTCTCCCTGAAAACAGCTCGTGGAAGCTGAGTGACAACAAGTCTCCCAAGGTTTCCAGGACTCGCCACCTCTTTCGATAACATTTGCAAGTAAATTTGCATTATCGCAACAGCTACTTGCCATTGATTTCTCGTTCGCAGCAGCTATTGGTCTTCGCTGGAATTTGAGTGGCAATAAGCTTCCTCAGGGTTCCAGTTCTCTTCTCACTTATCTGGCTGAGGTCTGGTCAGTTCATCGGTCTTTCCTTCCTCCTCGGTTATTTGGTTTCACTCTTCTTTTGGGGGGGGGCAGTGATGTGGCAATAGGAGGATAGGGGTGGGGTTGGGGTAGAGAACTTATAGATATGCGGCTTCAGTGTTCTTGGTTCCATTTAGTATTTCATTTTTTGCCTTTGCAGCAGTACTCTGGCCCACGCTTGTTGCTCCTGAGTGTTAGTTTCCACATTCGAGGGGTTTTCTTAATATTTCAACTGTTTTCATTATTGTTGTTCGTTGTATTTTCACATTCTTCTTCTTCTTCTTCTTCTTCTTCTTATTATTATTATTATTATTATTATTATTATTATTATTATTAAACAGTACTAAATGAGAAAACATTTCTAGTTAAAATTCAAGTTTCGAAGTGTGCAGATATAGGCGGCA